>NC_142086.1:883439-1183439 GCF_054644295.1 Miniopterus natalensis | reverse complement strand
CATAACACTAACCCTAGGTCCAATCGTAACCCTAACCGGATCTCTAACCCTAGCCCTCAACATAACCCTAACCCTAGGTCCAATCGTAACCCTAACCGGATCTCTAACCCTAGCCCTCAACATAACCCTAACCCTAGGTCCAATCGTAACCCTAACCGGATCTCTAACCCTAGCCCTCAACATATCTCTAACCCTAGGTCCAATCGTAAGCATAACCGGATCTCTAACCCTACCCTCAACATAACCCTAACCCTAGGTCCAATCGTAAGCATAACCAGATCTCTAACCCTAGCCCTCAACATAACCCTAACCCTAGGTCCAATCGTAACCCTAACTGGATCTCTAACCCTATCCCTCAACATAACCCTAACCCTAGGTCCAATCGTAACCCTAACCGGATCTCTAACCCTAGCCCTCAACATAACCCTAACCCTTGGTCCAATCGTAACCCTAACCGGATCTCTAACCCTAGCCCTCAACATAACCCTAACCCTAGGTCCAATCGTAACCCTAACCGGATCTCTAACCCTAGCCCTCAACATAACCCTAACCCTAGGTCCAATCGTAACCCTAACCGGATCTCTAACCCTAGCCCCCAACATAAACCTAACCCTAGGTCCAATCGTAACCGTAACCGGATCTCTAACCCTAGCCCTCAACATAAGCCTAACCCTAGGTCCAATCGTAACCCTAACCGGATCTCTAACCCTAGCCCTCAACTAACCATAACCCTAGGTCCAATCGTAACCGTAATCGGATCTCTAACCCTAGCCCTCAACATAACCCTAACCCTAGGTCCAATCGTAACCCTAACCAGATCGCTAACACTGGCCCTCAACATAACCCTAACCCTAGGTCCAATCGTACCCCTAACCGGATCTCTAACCCTAGCCATCAACATAACCTTAACCCTAGGTACAATCGTAACCCTAACCGGATCTCTAACTCTAGCCCTCAACATAACCCTAACCCTAGGTCCAATCGTAACCCTAACCGGATCTCTAACCCTAGCCCTCAACATAACCCTAACCCTAGGTCCAATCGTAACCCTAACCGGATCTCTAACCCTAGCCCTCAACATAACCCTAACCCTAGGTCCAATCGTAACCCTAACCGGATCTCTAACCCTAGCCCTCAACATAACCCTAACCCTAGGTCCAATCGTAAGCATAACCGGATCTCTAACCCTAGCCCTCAACATAACCCTTACCCTAGGTCCAATCGTAAGCATAACCGGATCTCTAACCCTAGCACTCAACATAACCCTAAACCTAGGTCCAATCGTAAGCATAACCGGATCTCTAACCCTAGCCCTCAACATAACCCTAACCCTAGGACCAATCGTAACCCTAACCGGATCTCTAACCCTAGCCCTCAACATAACCCTAACCCTAGGTACAATCGTAACCCTAACCGGATCTCTAACCCTAGCCCTCAACATAACCCTAAACCTAGGTCCAATCGTAACCCTAACCGGATCTCTAACCCTAGCCCTCAACATAACCCTAACCCTAGGTCCAATCGTAACCCTAACCGGATCTCTAACCCTAGCCCTCAACATAACCCTAAACCTAGGTCCAATCGTAAGCATAACCGGATCTCTAACCCTAGCCCTCAACATAACAATAGCCTAGGTCCAATCGTAAGCATAACCGGATCTCGAAACGAAACCCTCAACATAACCCTAACCCTAGGTCCAATCGTAACCCTAACCGGATCTCTAACCCAAGCCCTCAACATAACCCTAACCTTAGGTCCAATCGTAAGCATAACCGGATCTCTAACCCTAGCCCTCAACATAACCCTAACCCTAGGTCCAATCGTAAGCATAACCGGATCTCTAACCCTAGCCCTCAACATAACCCTAACCCTAGGTCCAATCGTAACCCTAACCGGATCGCTAACCCTAGCCCTCAACATAACCCTAACCCTAGGTCCAATCGTAAGCATAACCGGATCTCTAACCCTAGCCCTCAACATAACCCTAATCCTAGGTCCAATCGTAACCCTAACAGGATCTCTAAACCTAGCCCTCAACATAACCCTAACCCTAGGTCCAATCGTAACCCTAAGCGGATCTCTAACCCTAGCCCTCAACATAACCCTAACCCTAGGTCCAATCGTAACCCTAACCGGATCTCTAACCCTAGCCCTCAACATATCTCTAACCCTAGGTCCAATCGTAAGCATAACCGGATCTCTAACCCTAGCCCTCAACCTAACCCTAACCCTAGGTCCAATCGTAAGCATAACCAGATCTCTAACCCTAGCCCTCAACATAACCCTAACCCTAGGTCCAATCGTAACCCTAACCGGATCTCTAACACTAGCCCTCAACATAACCCTAAACCTAGGTCCAATCGGACCCCTAACCGGATCTCTAACCCTAGCCCTCAACATAACCCTAACCCTAGGTACAATCGTAAGCATAACCGGATCTCTAACCCTAGCCCTCAACATAACCCTAACCCTAGGTCCAATCGTAACCCTAACCGGATCTCCAACCCTAGCCCTCAACATAACCCTAACCCTAGGTCCAATCATAACCCTATCCGGATCTCTAACCCTAGCCCTCAACATAACCCTAACCCTAGGTCCAATCGTAACCCTAACCGTATCTCTAACACTAGCCCTCAACATAACCCTAACCCTAGGTCCAATCGTAACCCTAACCGGATCTCTAACCCTAGCCCTCAACATAACCCTAACCCTAGGTCCAATCGTAACCCTAACCGGATCGCTAACCCTATCCCTCAACATCACCCTAACCCTAGGTCCAATCGTAACCCTAACCGGATCTCTAACCCTAGCCCCCAACATAACCCTAACCCTAGGTCCAATCGTAACCGTAACCGGATCTCTAACCCTAGCCCTCAACATAACCCTAACCCTAGGTCCAATCGAAACCCTAACCAGATCGCTAACACTGTCCCTCAACATAACCCTAACCGTAGGTCCAATCGTACCCCTAATCGGATCTCTAACCCTAGCCCTCAACATAACCCTAACCCTATGTCCAATCGTAACCCTAACCGGATCTCTAACCCTAGCCCTCAACATAACCCTAACCCTAGGTCCAATCGTAACCCTAACCGGATCTCTAACCCTAGCCCTCAACATAACCCTAACCCTAGGTCCAATCGTAACCCTAACCGGATCTCTAACCCTAGCCCTCAACATAACCCTAACCCTAGGTCCAATCGTAACCCTAACCGGATCTCTAACCCTAGCCCTCAACATAACCCTAAGCCTAGGTCCAATCGTAACCCTAACCGGATCTCTAACCCTAGCCCTCAACATAACCCTAACCCTAGGTCCAATCGTAACCCTAACCGCATCTCTAAACCTAGCCCTCAACATAACCCTAACCCTAGGTCCAATCGTAAGCATAACCGGATCTCTAACCCTAGTCCTCAACATAACCCTAACCCTAGGTCCAATCGTAACCCTAACCGGATCTCTAACCCTAGCCCTCCTCATAACCCTAACCCTAGTTCCAATCGTAACCCTAACCGGATCTCTAACCCTAGCCCTCAACATAACCCTAACCCTAGGTCCAATCGTAACCCTAACCGGATGTCTAACCCTAGCCCTCAACATAACCCTAACCCTAGGTCCAATCGTAACCCTAACCGGATCTCTAACCCTAGCCCTCAACATAACCCTAACCCTAGGTCCAATCGTAACCCTAAACGGATCTCTAACCCTAGCCCCCAACATAACCCTAACCCTAGGTCCAATCGTAACCGTAACCGGATCTCTAAACCTAGCCCTCAACATAACCCTAACCCTAGGTCCAATCGTAACCCTAACCAGATCGCTAACACTGGCCCTCAACATAACCCTAAACTTAGGTCCAATCGTACCCCTAACCGGATCTCTAACCCTAGCCCTCAACATAACCCTAACCCTAGGTCCAATCGTAACCCTAACCGGATCTCTAACCCTAGCCCCCAACATAACCCTAACCCTAGGTCCAACCGTAACCCTAACCGGATCTCTAACCCTAGCCCTCAACATAACCCTAACCCTAGGTCCAATCGTAACCCTAACCGGATCTCTAACCCTAGCCCTCAACATAACCCTAAGCCTAGGTCCAATCGTAACCCTAACCGGATCTCTAACCCTAGCCCTCAACATAACCCTAACCCTAGGTCCAATCGTAACCCTAACCGGATCTCTAAACCTAGCCCTCAACATAACCCTAACCCTAGGTCCAATCGTAAGCATAACCGGATCTCTAACCCTAGTCCTCAACATAACCCTAACCCTAGGTCCAATCGTAACCCTAACCGGATCTCTAACCCTAGCCCTCCTCATAACCCTAACCCTAGTTCCAATCGTAACCCTAACCGGATCTCTAACCCTAGCCCTCAACACAACCCTAACCCTAGGTCCAATCGTAACCCTAACCGGATCTCTAACCCTAGCCCTCAACATAACCCTAACCCTAGGTCCAATCGTAACCCTAACCGGATCTCTAACCCTAGCCCTCAACATAACCCTAACCCTAGGTCCAATCGTAACCCTAACCGGATCTCTAACCCTAGCCCTCAACATAACCCTAACCCTAGGTCCAATCGTAACCCTAACCGGATCTCTAACCCTAGCCCTCAACATAACCCTAACCCTAGGTCCAATCGTAACCCTAACGGGATCTCTAACCCTAGCCCTCAACATAACCCTAACCCTAGGTCCAATCGTAACCCTAACCGGATCTCTAACCCTAGCCCTCAACATAACCCTAACCCTAGGTCCAATCGAAACCCTAACCTGATCTCTAAACCTAGCCCTCAACATAACCCTAACCCTAGGTCCAATCGTAACCCTAACCGGATCTCTAACCCTAGCCCTCAACATAACCCTAACCCTAGGTCCAATCGTAACCCTAACCGGATCTCTAACCCTAGCCCTCAACATAACCCTAACCCTAGGTCCAATCGTAACCCTAACCGGATCTCTAACCCTAGCCCTCAACATAACCTTAACCCTAGGTCCAATCGTAACCATAACCGGATCTCTAACCCTAGCCCTCAACATAACCCTTACCCTAGGTCCAATCGTAACCCTAACCGGATCTCTAACCCTAGCCCTCAACATAACAATACCCTAGGTCCTATCGTAAGCATAACCGGATCTCTAACCCAAGCCCTCAACATAACCCTAACCCTAGGTCCAATCGTAACCCTAACCGGATCTCTAACCCTAGCCCTCAACATAACCCTAACCCTAGGTCCAATCGTAAGCATAACCGGATCTCTAACCCTAGCCCTCAACATAACACTAACCCTAGGTCCAATCGTAACCCTAACCGGATCTCCAACCCTAGCCCTCAACATAACCCTAACCCTAGGTCCAATCGTAACCCTAACCGGATCTCTAACCCTAGCCCTCAACATAACCCTAACCCTAGGTCCAATCGTAAGCATAACCGGATCTCTAACCCTAGCCCTCAACATAACCCTAACCCTAGGTCCAATCGTAACCCTAACCGGATCTCCAACCCTAGCCCTCAACATAACCCTAACCCTAGGTCCAATCGTAACCCTAACCGGATCTCTAACACTAGCCCTCAACATAACCCTAACCCTAGGTCCAATCGTAACCCTAACCGGATCTCTAACCCTAGCCCTCAACATAACCCTAAACCTAGGTCCAATCGTAACCCTAACCGGATCGCTAACCCTATCCCTCAACATAACGCAAAACCGAGGTCCAATCGTAACCCTAACCGGATCTCTAACCCTAGCCCTCAACATAACCCTAAACCTAGGTCAAATCGTAAGCATAACCGGATCTCTAACCCTAGCCCTCAACATAACAATAGCCTAGGTCCAATCGTAAGCATAACCGGATCTCTAAACGAAACCCTCAACATAACCCTAACCCTAGGTCCAATCGTAACCCTAACGGGATCTCTAACCCAAGCCCTCAACATAACCCTAACCCTAGGTCCAATCGTAAGCATAACCGGATCTCTAACCCTAGCCCTCAACATAACCCTAACCCTAGGTCCAATCGTAAGCATAACCGGATCTTTAACCCTAGCCCTCAACATAACCCTAACCCTAGGTCCAATCGTAACCCTAACCGGATCGCTAACCCTAGCCCTCAACATAACCCTAACCCTAGGTCCAATCGTAAGCATAACCGGATCTCTAACCCTAGCCCTCAACATAACCCTAACCCTAGGTCCAATCGTAACCCTAACAGGATCTCCAAACCTAGCCCTCAACATAACCCTAACCCTAGGTCCAATCGTAACCCTAACCGGATCTCTATCCCTAGCCCTCAACAAAACCCTAACCCTAGGTCCAATCGTAACCCTAACCGGATCTCTAACCCAAGCCCTCAACATAACCCTAACCCTAGGTCCAATCGTAAGCATAACCGGATCTCTAACCCTAGCCCTCAACATAACCCTAACCCTAGGTCCAATCGTAACCCTAACCGGATCTCTAACCCTAGCCCTCAACATAACAATACCCTAGGTCCAATCGTAAGCATAACCGGATCTCTAACCCAAGCCCTCAACATAACCCTAATCCTAGGTCCAATCGTAACCCTAACCGTATCTCTAACCCAAGCCCTCAACATAACCCTAACCCTAGGTCCAATCGTAAGCATAACCGGATCTCTAACCCTAGCCCTCAACATAACCCTAACCCTAAGTCCAATCGTAACCCTAACCGGATCTCTAACCCTAGCCCTCAACATAACAATACCCTAGGTCCAATCGTAAGCATAACCGGATCTCTAACCCAAGCCCTCAACATAACCCTAACCCTAGGTCCAATCGTAACCCTAACCGGATCTCTAACCCAAGCCCTCAACATAACCCTAACCCTACGTCCAATCGTAAGCATAACCGGATCTCTAACCCTAGCCCTCAACATAACCCTAACCCTAGGTCCAATCGTAACCCTAACCGGATCTCTAACCCTAGCCCTCAACATAACCCTAACCCTAGGTCCAATCGTAACCCTAACCGGATCTCTAACCCTAGCCCTCAACATAACCCTAACCCTAGGTCCAATCGTAACCCTAACCGGATCTCTAACCCTAGCCCTCAACATAACCCTAACCCTAGGTCCAATCGTAACCCTAACCGGATCTCTAACCCTAGCCCTCAACATAACCCTAAGCCTAGGTCCAATCGTAACCCTAACCAGATCTCTAACCCTAGCCCTCAACATAACCCTAACCCTAGGTCCAATCGTAACCCTAACCGGATCTCTAACCCTAGCCCTCAACATAACCCTAACCCTAGGTCCAATCGTAACCCTAACCGGATCTCTAAACCTAGCCCTCAACATAACCCTAACCCTAGGTCCAATCGTAAGCATAACCGGATCTCTAACCCTAGTCCTCAACATAACCCTAACCCTAGGTCCAATCGTAACCCTAACCGGATCTCTAACCCTAGCCCTCCTCATAACCCTAACCCTAGTTCCAATCGTAACCCTAACCGGATCTCTAACCCTAGCCCTCAACATAACCCTAACCCTAGGTCCAATCGTAACCCTAACCGGATCTCTAACCCTAGCCCTCAACATAACCCTAACCCTAGGTCCAATCGTAACCCTAACCGGATCTCTAACCCTAGCCCTCAACATAACCCTAACCCTAGGTCCAATCGTAACCCTAACCGGATCTCTAACCCTAGCCCGCAACATAACCCTAACCCTAGGTCCAATCCTAACCCTAACCGGATCTCTAACCCTAGCCCTCAACATAACCCTAACCCTAGGTCCAATCGTAACCCTAACCGGATCTCTAACCCTAGCCCTCAACATAACCCTAACCCTAGGTCCAATCGTAACCCTAACCGGATCTCTAACCCTAGCCCTCAACATAACCCTAACCCTAGGTCCAATCGAAACCCAAACCTGATCTCTAAACCTAGCCCTCAACATAACCCTAACCCTAGGTCCAATCGAAACCCTAACCGGATCTCTAACCCTAGCCCTCAACATAACCCTAACCCTAGGTCCAATCGTAACCCTAACCGGATCTCTAACCCTAGAACTCAACATAACCCTAACCCTAGGTCCAATCGTAACCCTAACCGGATCTCTAACCCTAGCCCTCAACATAACCCTAAACCTATGTCCAATCGTAAGCATAACCGGATCTCTAACCCTAGCCCTCAACATAACAATAGCCTAGGTCCAATCGTAAGCATAACCGGATCTCTAAACGAAACACTCAACATAACCCTAACCCTAGGTCCAATCGTAACCCTAACTGGATCTCTAACCCAAGCCCTCAACATAACCCTAACCTTAGGTCCAATCGTAAGCATAACCGGATCTCTAACCCTAGCCCTCAACATAACCCTAACCCTAGGTCCAATCGTAAGCATAACCGGATCTCTAACCCTAGCCCTCAACATAACCCTAACCCTAGGTCCAATCGTAACCCTAACCGGATCGCTAACCCTAGCCCTCAACATAACCCTAACCCTAGGTCCAATCGTAAGCATAACCGGATCTCTAACCCTAGCCCTCAACATAACCCTAACCCTAGGTCCAATCGTAACCCTAACCGGATCTCTAACCCTAGCCCTCAACATAACCCTAAACCTAGGTCCAATCGTAACCCTAACCGGATCTCTAACCCTATCCCTCAACATAACCCTAACCCTAGGTCCAATCGTAACCCTAACCGGATCTCTAACCCTAGCCCTCAACATAACCCTAACCCTAGGTCCAATCGTAACCCTAACCGGATCTCTAACCCTAGCCCTCAACATAACCTTAACCCTAGGTCCAATCGTAACCATAACCGGATCTCTAACCCTAGCCCTCAACATAACCCTTACCCTAGGTCCAATCGTAACCCTAACCGGATCTCTAACCCTAGCTCTCAACATAACAATACCCTAGGTCCTATCGTAAGCATAACCGGATCTCTAACCCAAGCCCTCAACATAACCCTAACCCTAGGTCCAATCGTAACCCTAACCGGATCTCTAACCCTAGCCCTCAACATAACCCTAACCCTAGGTCCAATCGTAACCCTAACCGGATCTCTAACCCTAACCCTCAACATATCTCTAACCCTAGGTCCAATCGTAAGCATAACCGGATCTCTAACCCTAGCCCTCAACATAACCCTAACCCTAGGTCCAATCGTAAGCATAACCAGATCTCTAACCCTAGCCCTCAACATAACCCTAACCCTAGGTCCAATCGTAACCCTAACCGGATCTCTAACACTAGCCCTCAACATAACCCTAACCCTAGGTCCAATCGTAACCCTAACCGTATCTCTAACCCTAGCCCTCAACATAACCCTAACCCTAGGTCCAATCATAAGCCTAACCGGATCTCTAACCCTAGCCCTCAACATAATCCTAACCCTAGGTCCAATCGTAACCCTAACCGGATCCCTAACCCTAGCCCTCAACATAACCCTAACCCTAGGTCCAATCGTAACCCTAACCGGATCTCTAACCCTAGCCCTCAACATAACCCTAACCCTAGGTCCAATCGTAACCCTAACCGGATCTCTAACCCTAGCCCTCAACATAACCCTAACCCTAGGTCCAATCGTAACCCTAACCGGATCTCTAACCCTAGCCCTCCTCATAACCCTAACCCTAGTTCCAATCGTAACCCTAACCGGATCTCTAACCCTAGCCCTCAACATAACCCTAACCCTAGGTCCAATCGTAACCCTAACCGGATCTCTAACCCTAGCCCTCAACATAACCCTAACCCTAGGTCCAATCGTAACCCTAACCGGATCTCTAACCCTAGCCCTCAACATAACCCTAACCCTAGGTCCAATCGTAACCCTAACCGGATCTCTAACCCTAGCCCTCAACATAACCCTAACCCTAGGTCCAATCGTAACCCTAACCGGATCTCTAACCCTAGCCCTCAACATAACCCTAACCCTAGGTCCAATCGTAACCCTAACCGGATCTCTAACCCTACCCCTCAACATAACCCTAACCCTAGGTCCAATCGTAACCCTAACCGGATCTCTAACCCTAGCCCTCAACATAACCCTAACCCTAGGTCCAATCGTAACCCTAACCGGATCTCTAACCCTAGCCCTCAACATAACCCTAACCCTAGGTCCAATCATAAGCATAACCGGATCTCTAACCCTAGCCCTCAACATAACCCTAACCCTAGGTCCAATCGTAACCCTAACCGGATCTCTAACCCTAGCCCTCAACATAACCCTAACCCTAGGTCCAATCGTAACCCTAACCGGATCTCTAACCCTAGCCCTCAACATAACCCTAACCCTAGGTCCAATCGTAAACGTAATCGAATCTCTAACCCTAGCCCTCAACATAACCCTAACCCTAGGTCCAATCGTAACCCTAACCGGATCTCTAACCCTACCCCTCAACATAACCCTAACCCTAGGTCCAATCGTAACCCTAACCGGATCTCTAACCCTAGCCCTCAACATAACCCTAACCCTAGGTCCAATCGTAACCCTAACCGGATCTCTAACCCTAGCCCTCAACATAACCCTAACCCTAGGTCCAATCATAAGCATAACCGGATCTCTAACCCTAGCCCTCAACATAACCCTAACCCTAGGTCCAATCGTAACCCTAACCGGATCTCTAACCCTAGCCCTCAACATAACCCTAACCCTAGGTCCAATCGTAACCCTAACCGGATCTCTAACCCTAGCCCTCAACATAACCCTAACCCTAGGTCCAATCGTAAACGTAATCGAATCTCTAACCCTAGCCCTCAACATAACCCTAACCCTAGGTCCAATCGTAACCCTAACCAGATCGCTAACACTGGCACTCAACATAACCCTAACCCTAGGTCCAATCGTACCCCTAATCGGATCTCTAACCCTAGCCATCAACATAACCCTAACCCTAGGTCCAATCGTAACCCTAACCGGATCTCTAACCCTAGCCCTCAACATAACCCTAACCCTATGTCCAATCGTAACCCTAACCGGATCTCTAACCCTAGCCCTCAACATAACGCAAAACCGAGGTCCAATCGTAACCCTAACCGGATCTCTAACCCTAGCCCTCAACATAACCCTAAACCTAGGTCAAATCGTAAGCATAACCGGATCTCTAACCCTAGCCCTCAACATAACAATAGCCTAGGTCCAATCGTAAGCATAACCGGATCTCTAAACGAAACCCTCAACATAACCCTAACCCTAGGTCCAATCGTAACCGTAACGGGATCTCTAACCCAAGCCCTCAACATAACCCTAACCCTAGGTCCAATCGTAAGCATAACCGGATCTCTAACCCTAGCCCTCAACATAACCCTAACCCTAGGTCCAATCGTAAGCATAACCGGATCTTTAACCCTAGCCCTCAACATAACCCTAACCCTAGGTCCAATCGTAACCCTAACCGGATCGCTAACCCTAGCCCTCAACATAACCCTAACCCTAGGTCCAATCGTAAGTATAACCGGATCTCTAACCCTAGCCCTCAACATAACCCTAACCCTAGGTCCAATCGTAACCCTAACAGGATCTCCAAACCTAGCCCTCAACATAACCCTAACCCTAGGTCCAATCGTAACCCTAACCGGATCTCTATCCCTAGCCCTCAACATAACCCTAACCCTAGGTCCAATCGTAACCCTAACCGGAACTCTAACCCAAGCCCTCAACATAACCCTAACCCTAGGTCCAATCGTAAGCATAACCGGATCTCTAACCCTAGCCCTCAACATAACCCTAACCCTAGGTCCAATCGTAACCCTAACCGGATCTCTAACCCTAGCCCTCAACATAACAATACCCTAGGTCCAATCGTAAGCATAACCGGATCTCTAACCCAAGCCCTCAACATAACCCTAATCCTAGGTCCAATCGTAACCCTAACCGTATCTCTAACCCAAGCCCTCAACATAACCCTAACCCTAGGTCCAATCGTAAGCATAACCGGATCTCTAACCCTAGCCCTCAACATAACCCTAACCCTAGGTCCAATCGTAACCCTAACCGGATCTCTAACCCTAGCCCTCAACATAACAATACCCTAGGTCCAATCGTAAGCATAACCGGATCTCTAACCCAAGCCCTCAACATAACCCTAACCCTAGGTCCAATCGTAACCCTAACCGGATCTCTAACCCAAGCCCTCAACATAACCCTAACCCTACGTCCAATCGTAAGCATAACCGGATCTCTAACTCTAGCCCTCAACATAACCCTAACCCTAGGTCCAATCGTAACCCTAACCGGATCTCTAACCCTAGCCCTCAACATAACCCTAACCCTAGGTCCAATCGTAACCCTAACCGGATCTCTAACCCTAGCCCTCAACATAACCCTAACCCTAGGTCCAATCGTAACCCTAACCGGATCTCTAACCCTAGCCCTCAACATAACCCTAACCCTAGGTCCAATCGTAACCCTAACCGGATCTCTAACCCTAGCCCTCAACATAACCCTAAGCCTAGGTCCAATCGTAACCCTAACCGGATCTCTAACCCTAGCCCTCAACATAACCCTAACCCTAGGTCCAATCGTAACCCTAACCGGATCTCTAACCCTAGCCCTCAACATAACCCTAACCCTAGGTCCAATCGTAACCCTAACCGGATCTCTAAACCTAGCCCTCAACATAACCCTAACCCTAGGTCCAATCGTAAGCATAACCGGATCTCTAAACCTAGTCCTCAACATAACCCTAACCCTAGGTCCAATCGTAACCCTAACCGGATCTCTAACCCTAGCCCTCCTCATAACTTTAACCCTAGTTCCAATCGTAACCCTAACCGGATCTCTAACCCTAGCCCTCAACATAACCCTAACCCTAGGTCCAATCGTAACCCTAACCGGATCTCTAACCCTAGCCCTCAACATAACCCTAACCCTAGGTCCAATCGTAACCCTAACCGGATCTCTAACCCTAGCCCTCAACATAACCCTAACCCTACGTCCAATCGTAACCCTAACCGGATCTCTAACCCTAGCCCGCAACATAACCCTAACCCTAGGTCCAATCCTAACCCTAACCGGATCTCTAACCCTAGCCCTCAACATAACCCTAACCCTAGGTCCAATCGTAACCCTAACCGGATCTCTAACCCTAGCCCTCAACATAACACTAACCCTAGGTCCAATCGTAACCCTAACCGGATCTCTAACCCTAGCCCTCAACATAACCCTAACCCTAGGTCCAATCGTAACCCTAACCGGATCTCTAACCCTAGCCCTCAACATATCTCTAACCCTAGGTCCAATCGTAAGCATAACCGGATCTCTAACCCTAGCCCTCAACATAACCCTAACCCTAGGTCCAATCGTAAGCATAACCAGATCTCTAACCCTAGCCCTCAACATAACCCTAACCCTAGGTCCAATCGTAACCCTAACCGGATCTCTAACACTAGCCCTCAACATAACCCTAACCCTAGGTCCAATCGTAACCCTAACCGGATCTCTAACCCTAGCCCTCAACATAACCCTAACCCTAGGTCCAATCATAAGCCTAACCGGATCTCTAACCCTAGCCCTCAACATAACCCTAACCCTAGGTCCAATCGTAACCCTAACCGGATCTCTAACCCTAGCCCTCAACATAACCCTAACCCTAGGTCCAATCGTAACCCTAACCGGATCTCTAACCCTAGCCCTCAACATAACCCTAACCCTAGGTCCAATCGTAACCCTAACCGGATCTCTAACCCTAGCCCTCAACATAACCCTAACCCTAGGTCCAATCGTAACCCTAACCGGATCTCTAAACCTAGCCCTCAACATAACCCTAACCCTAGGTCCAATCGTAACCCTAACCGGATCTCTAACCCTAGCCCTCCTCATAACCCTAACCCTAGTTCCAATCGTAACCCTAACCGGATCTCTAACCCTAGCCCTCAACATAACCCTAACCCTAGGTCCAATCGTAACCCTAACCGGATCTCTAACCCTAGCCCTCAACATAACCCTAACCCTAGGTCCAATCGTAACCCTAACCGGATCTCTAACCCTAGCCCTCAACATAACCCTAACCCTAGGTCCAATCGTAACCCTAACCGGATCTCTAAACCTAGCCCTCAACATAACCCTAACCCTAGGTCCAATCGTAACCCTAACCGGATCTCTAACCCTAGCCCTCAACATAACCCTAACCCTAGGTCCAATCGTAACCCTAACCGGATCTCTAACCCTAGCCCTCAACATAACCCTAACCCTAGGTCCAATCGTAACCCTAACCGGATCTCTAACCCTAGCCCT
Organism: Miniopterus natalensis; assembly: GCF_054644295.1. Lineage (NCBI taxonomy): Eukaryota > Metazoa > Chordata > Mammalia > Chiroptera > Miniopteridae > Miniopterus > Miniopterus natalensis. The sequence goes on along the minus strand of NC_142086.1, from coordinate 1,169,234 downwards.
CAACATAACCCTAACCCTAGGTCCAATCGTAAGCATAACCGGATCCCTAACCCTAGCCCTCAACATAACCCTAACCCTAGGTCCAATCGTAACCCTAACCGGATCTCTAACCCTAGCCCTCAACATAACCCTAACCCTAGGTCCAATCGTAACCCTAACCGGATCTCTAACCCTAGCCCTCAACATAACCCTAACCCTAGGTCCAATCGTAACCCTAACCGGATCTCTAACCCTAGCCCTCAACATAACCCTAACCCTAGGTCCAATCGTAACCCTAACCGGATCGCTAACCCTAGCCCTCAACATAACCCTAACCCTAGGTCCAATCGTAAGCATAACCGGATCTCTAACCCTAGCCCTCAACATAACCCTAAACCGAGGTCCAATCGTAACCCTAACCGGATCTCTAACCCTAGCCCTCAACATAACCCTAACCCTAGGTCCAATCGTAACCCTAACCGGATCTCTAACCCTAGCCCTCAACATAACCCTAACCCTAGGTCCAATCGTAACCCTAACCGGATCTCTAACCCTAGCCCTCAACATAACCTTAACCCTAGGTCCAATCGTAACCATAACCGGATCTCTAACCCTAGCCCTCAACATAACCCTTACCCTAGGTCCAATCGTAACCCTAACCGGATCTCTAACCCTAGCCCTCAACATAACAATACCCTAGGTCCTATCGTAAGCATAACCGGATCTCTAACCCAAGCCCTCAACATAACCCTAACCCTAGGTCCAATCGTAACCCTAACCGGATCTCTAACTCTAGCCCTCAACATAACCCTAACCCTAGGTCCAATCGTAACCCTAACCGGATCTCTAACCCTAGCCCTCAACATATCTCTAACCCTAGGTCCAATCGTAAGCATAACCGGATCTCTAACCCTAGCCCTCAACATAACCCTAACCCTAGGTCCAATCGTAAGCATAACCAGATCTCTAACCCTAGCCCTCAACATAACCCTAACCCTAGGTCCAATCGTAACCCTAACCGGATCTCTAACACTAGCCCTCAACATAACCCTAACCCTAGGTCCAATCGTAACCCTAACCGGATCTCTAACCCTAGCCCTCAACATAACCCTAACCCTAGGTCCAATCATAAGCCTAACCGGATCTCTAACCCTAGCCCTCAACATAACCCTAACCCTAGGTCCAATCGTAACCCTAACCGGATCTCTAACCCTAGCCCTCAACATAACCCTAACCCTAGGTCCAATCGTAACCCTAACCGGATCTCTAACCCTAGCCCTCAACATAACCCTAACCCTAGGTCCAATCGTAACCCTAACCGGATCTCTAACCCTAGCCCTCAACATAACCCTAACCCTAGGTCCAATCGTAACCCTAACCGGATCTCTAAACCTAGCCCTCAACATAACCCTAACCCTAGGTCCAATCGTAACCCTAACCGGATCTCTAACCCTAGCCCTCCTCATAACCCTAACCCTAGTTCCAATCGTAACCCTAACCGGATCTCTAACCCTAGCCCTCAACATAACCCTAACCCTAGGTCCAATCGTAACCCTAACCGGATCTCTAACCCTAGCCCTCAACATAACCCTAACCCTAGGTCCAATCGTAACCCTAACCGGATCTCTAACCCTAGCCCTCAACATAACCCTAACCCTAGGTCCAATCGTAACCCTAACCGGATCTCTAACCCTAGCCCTCAACATAACCCTAACCCTAGGTCCAATCGTAACCCTAACCGGATCTCTAACCCTAGCCCTCAACATAACCCTAACCCTAGGTCCAATCGTAACCCTAACCGGATCTCTAACCCTAGCCCTCAACATAACCCTAACCCTAGGTCCAATCGTAACCCTAACCGGATCTCTAACCCTAGCCCTCAACATAACCCTAACCCTAGGTCCAATCGTAACCCTAACCGGATCTCTAACCCTAGCCCTCAACATAACCCTAACCCTAGGTCCAATCATAAGCATAACCGGATCTCTAACCCTAGCCCTCAACATAACCCTAACCCTAGGTCCAATCGTAACCCTAACCGGATCTCTAACCCTAGCCCTCAACATAACCCTAACCCTAGGTCCAATCGTAACCCTAACCGGATCTCTAACCCTAGCCCCCAACATAACCCTAACCCTAGGTCCAATCGTAACCGTAACCGGATCTCTAACCCTAGCCCTCAACATAAGCCTAACCCTAGGTCCAATCGTAACCCTAACCGCATCTCTAACCCTAGCCCTCAACATAAGCCTAACCCTAGGTCCAATCGTAACCCTAACCGGATCTCTAACCCTAGCCCTCAACATAACCCTAACCCTAGGTCCAATCGTAAACGTAATCGAATCTCTAACCCTAGCCCTCAACATAACCCTAACCCTAGGTCCAATCATAACCCTAACCAGATCGCTAACACTGGCACTCAACATAACCCTAACCCTAGGTCCAATCGTACCCCTAACCGGATCTCTAACCCTAGCCATCAAAATAACCCTAACCCTAGGTCCAATCGTAACCCTAACCGGATCTCTAACCCTAGCCCTCAACATAACCCTAACCCTATGTCCAATCGTAACCCTAACCGGATCTCTAAACCTAGCCCTCAACATAACGCAAAACCGAGGTCCAATCGTAACCCTAACCGGATCTCTAACCCTAGCCCTCAACATAACCCTAAACCTAGGTCAAATCGTAAGCATAACCGGATCTCTAACCCTAGCCCTCAACATAACAATAGCCTAGGTCCAATCGTAAGCCTAACCGGATCTCTAACCCTAGCCCTCAACATAACCCTAACCCTAGGTCCAATCGTAAGCCTAACCGGATCTCTAACCCTAGCCCTCAACATAACCCTAACCCTAGGTCCAATCGTAACCCTAACCGGATCTCTAACCCTAGCCCTCAACATAACCCTAACCCTAGGTCCAATCGTAACCCTAACCGGATCTCTAACCCTAGCCCTCAACATAACCCTAACCCTAGGTCCAATCGTAACCCTAACCGGATCTCTAACCCTAGCCCTCAACATAACCCTAACCCTAGGTCCAATCGTAACCCTAACCGGATCTCTAAACCTAGCCCTCAACATAACCCTAACTCTAGGTCCAATCGTAACCCTAACCGGATCTCTAACCCTAGCCCTCCTCATAACCCTAACCCTAGTTCCAATCGTAACCCTAACCGGATCTCTAACCCTAGCCCTCAACATAACCCTAACCCTAGGTCCAATCGTAACCCTAACCGGATCTCTAACCCTAGCCCTCAACATAACCCTAACCCTAGGTCCAATCGTAACCCTAACCGGATCTCTAACCCTAGCCCTCAACATAACCCTAACCCTAGGTCCAATCGTAACCCTAACCGGATCTCTAACCCTAGCCCTCAACATAACCCTAACCCTAGGTCCAATCGTAACCCTAACCGGATCTCTAACCCTAGCCCTCAACATAACCCTAACCCTAGGTCCAATCGTAACCCTAACCGGATCTCTAACCCTAGCCCTCAACATAACCCTAACCCTAGGTCCAATCGTAACCCTAACCGGATCTCTAACCCTAGCCCTCAACATAACCCTAACCCTAGGTCCAATCATAAGCATAACCGGATCTCTAACCCTAGCCCTCAACATAACCCTAACCCTAGGTCCAATCGTAACCCTAACCGGATCTCTAACCCTAGCCCTCAACATAACCCTAACCCTAGGTCCAATCGTAACCCTAACCGGATCTCTAACCCTAGCCCCCAACATAACCCTAACCCTAGGTCCAATCGTAACCGTAACCGGATCTCTAACCCTAGCCCTCAACATAAGCCTAACCCTAGGTCCAATCGTAACCCTAACCGCATCTCTAACCCTAGCCCTCAACATAAGCCTAACCCTAGGTCCAATCGTAACCCTAACCGGATCTCTAACCCTAGCCCTCAACATAACCCTAACCCTAGGTCCAATCGTAACCCTAACCGGATCTCTAACCCTAGCCCTCAACATAACCCTAACCCTAGGTCCAATCGTAAACGTAATCGAATCTCTAACCCTAGCCCTCAACATAACCCTAACCCTAGGTCCAATCATAACCCTAACCAGATCGCTAACACTGGCACTCAACATAACCCTAACCCTAGGTCCAATCGTACCCCTAACCGGATCTCTAACCCTAGCCATCAACATAACCCTAACCCTAGGTCCAATCGTAACCCTAACCGGATCTCTAACCCTAGCCCTCAACATAACCCTAACCCTATGTCCAATCGTAACCCTAACCGGATCTCTAAACCTAGCCCTCAACATAACGCAAAACCGAGGTCCAATCGTAACCCTAACCGGATCTCTAACCCTAGCCCTCAACATAACCCTAAACCTAGGTCAAATCGTAAGCATAACCGGATCTCTAACCCTAGCCCTCAACATAACAATAGCCTAGGTCCAATCGTAAGCCTAACCGGATCTCTAACCCTAGCCCTCAACATAACCCTAACCCTAGGTCCAATCGTAAGCCTAACCGGATCTCTAACCCTAGCCCTCAACATAACCCTAACCCTAGGTCCAATCGTAACCCTAACCGGATCTCTAACCCTAGCCCTCAACATAACCCTAACCCTAGGTCCAATCGTAACCCTAACCGGATCTCTAACCCTAGCCCTCAACATAACCCTAACCCTAGGTCCAATCGTAACCCTAACCGGATCTCTAACCCTAGCCCTCAACATAACCCTAACCCTAGGTCCAATCGTAACCCTAACCGGATCTCTAAACCTAGCCCTCAACATAACCCTAACTCTAGGTCCAATCGTAACCCTAACCGGATCTCTAACCCTAGCCCTCCTCATAACCCTAACCCTAGTTCCAATCGTAACCCTAACCGGATCTCTAACCCTAGCCCTCAACATAATCCTAACCCTAGGTCCAATCGTAACCCTAACCGGATCTCTAACCCTAGCCCTCAACATAACCCTAACCCTAGGTCCAATCGTAACCCTAACCGGATCTCTAACCCTAGCCCTCAACATAACCCTAACCCTAGGTCCAATCGTAACCCTAACCGGATCTCTAACCCTAGCCCTCAACATAACCCTAACCCTAGGTCCAATCGTAACCCTAACCGGATCTCTAACCCTAGCCCTCAACATAACCCTAACCCTAGGTCCAATCGTAACCCTAACCGGATCTCTAACCCTAGCCCTCAACATAACCCTAACCCTAGGTCCAATCGTAACCCTAACCGGATCTCTAACCCTAGCCCTCAACATAACCCTAACCCTAGGTCCAATCGTAACCCTAACCGGATCTCTAACCCTAGCCCTCAACATAACCCTAACCCTAGGTCCAATCATAAGCATAACCGGATCTCTAACCCTAGCCCTCAACATAACCCTAACCCTAGGTCCAATCGTAACCCTAACCGGATCTCTAACCCTAGCCCTCAACATAACCCTAACCCTAGGTCCAATCGTAACCCTAACCGGATCTCTAACCCTAGCCCCCAACATAACCCTAACCCTAGGTCCAATCGTAACCGTAACCGGATCTCTAACCCTAGCCCTCAACATAAGCCTAACCCTAGGTCCAATCGTAACCCTAACCGCATCTCTAACCCTAGCCCTCAACATAAGCCTAACCCTAGGTCCAATCGTAACCCTAACCGGATCTCTAACCCTAGCCCTCAACATAACCCTAACCCTAGGTCCAATCGTAACCCTAACCGGATCTCTAACCCTAGCCCTCAACATAACCCTAACCCTAGGTCCAATCGTAAACGTAATCGAATCTCTAACCCTAGCCCTCAACATAACCCTAACCCTAGGTCCAATCATAACCCTAACCAGATCGCTAACACTGGCACTCAACATAACCCTAACCCTAGGTCCAATCGTACCCCTAACCGGATCTCTAACCCTAGCCTTCAACATAACCCTAACCCTAGGTCCAATCGTAACCCTAACCGGATCTCTAACCCTAGCCCTCAACATAACCCTAACCCTATGTCCAATCGTAACCCTAACCGGATCTCTAAACCTAGCCCTCAACATAACGCAAAACCGAGGTCCAATCGTAACCCTAACCGGATCTCTAACCCTAGCCCTCAACATAACCCTAAACCTAGGTCAAATCGTAAGCATAACCGGATCTCTAACCCTAGCCCTCAACATAACAATAGCCTAGGTCCAATCGTAAGCATAACCGGATCTCTAAACGAAACCCTCAACATAACCCTAACCCTAGGTCCAATCGTAACCCTAACGGGATCTCTAACCCAAGCCCTCAACATAACCCTAACCCTAGGTCCAATCGTAAGCATCACCGGATCTCTAACCCTATCCCTCAACATAACCCTAACCCTAGGTCCAATCGAAAGCATAACCGGATCTTTAACCCTAGCCCTCAACATAACCCTAACCCTAGGTCCAATCGTAACCCTAACCGGATCGCTAACCCTAGCCCTCAACATAACCCTAACCCTAGGTCCAATCGTAAGCATAACCGGATCTCTAAACCTAGCCCTCAACATAACCCTAACCCTAGGTCCAATCGTAACCCTAACAGGATCTCCAAACCTAGCCCTCAACATAACCCTAACCCTAGGTCCAATCGTAACCCTAACCGGATCTCTATCCCTAGCCCTCAACATAACCCTATCCCTAGGTCCAATCGTAACCCTAACCGGATCTCTAACCCAAGCCCTCAACATAACCCTAACCCTAGGTCCAATCGTAAGCATAACCGGATCTCTAACCTTAGCCCTCAACATAACCCTAACCCTAGGTCCAATCGTAACCCTAACCGGATCTCTAACCCTAGCCCTCAACATAACAATACCCTAGGTCCAATCGTAAGCATAACCGGATCTCTAACCCAAGCCCTCAACATAACCCTAATCCTAGGTCCAATCGTAACCCTAACCGTATCTCTAACCCAAGCCCTCAACATAACCCTAACCCTAGGTCCAATCGTAAGCATAACCGGATCTCTAACCCTAGCCCTCAACATAACCCTAACCCTAGGTCCAATCGTAACCCTAACCGGATCTCTAACCCTAGCCCTCAACATAACAATACCCTAGGTCCAATCGTAAGCATAACCGGATCTCTAACCCAAGCCCTCAACATAACCCTAACCCTAGGTCCAATCGTAACCCTAACCGGATCTCTAACCCAAGCCCTCAACATAACCCTAACCCTACGTCCAATCGTAAGCATAACCGGATCTCTAACCCTAGCCCTCAACATAACCCTAACCCTAGGTCCAATCGTAACCCTAACCGGATCTCTAACCCTAGCCCTCAACATAACCCTAAGCCTAGGTCCAATCGTAACCCTAACCAGATCTCTAACCCTAGCCCTCAACATAACCCTAACCCTAGGTCCAATCGTAACCCTAACCGGATCTCTAACCCTAGCCCTCAACATAACCCTAACCCTAGGTCAAATCGTAACCCTAACCGGATCTCTAAACCTAGCCCTCAACATAACCCTAACCCTAGGTCCAATCGTAAGCATAACCGGATCTCTAACCCTAGTCCTCAACATAACCCTAACCCTAGGTCCAATCGTAACCCTAACCGGATCTCTAACCCTAGCCCTCCTCATAACCCTAACCCTAGTTCCAATCGTAACCCTAACCGGATCTCTAACCCTAGCCCTCAACATAACCCTAACCCTAGGTCCAATCGTAACCCTAACCGGATCTCTAACCCTAGCCCTCAACATAACCCTAACCCTAGGTCCAATCGTAACCCTAACCGGATCTCTAACCCTAGCCCTCAACATAACCCTAACCCTAGGTCCAATCGTAACCCTAACCGGATCTCTAACCCTAGCCCGCAACATAACCACAACCCTAGGTCCAATCCTAACCCTAACCGGATCTCTAACCCTAGCCCTCAACATAACCCTAACCCTAGGTCCAATCGTAACCCTAACCGGATCTCTAACCCTAGCCCTCAACATAACCCTAACCCTAGGTCCAATCGTAACCCTAACCGGATCTCTAACCCTAGCCCTCAACATAACCCTAACCCTAGGTCCAATCGTAACCCTAACCGGATCTCTAACCCTAGCCCTCAACATATCTCTAACCCTAGGTCCAATCGTAAGCATAACCGGATCTCTAACCCTAGCCCTCAACATAACCCTAACCCTAGGTCCAATCGTAACCCTAACCGGATCTCTAACACTAGCCCTCAACATAACCCTAACCCTAGGTCCAATCGTAACCCTAACCGGATCTCTAACCCTAGCCCTCAACATAACCCTAACCCTAGGTCCAATCATAAGCCTAACCGGATCTCTAACCCTAGCCCTCAACATAACCCTAACCCTAGGTCCAATCGTAACCCTAACCGGATCTCTAACCCTAGCCCTCAACATAACCCTAACCCTAGGTCCAATCATAAGCCTAACCGGATCTCTAACCCTAGCCCTCAACATAACCCTAACCCTAGGTCCAATCGTAACCCTAACCGGATCTCTAACCCTAGCCCTCAACATAACCCTAACCCTAGGTCCAATCGTAACCCTAACCGGATCTCTAACCCTAGCCCTCAACATAACCCTAACCCTAGGTCCAATCGTAACCCTAACCGGATCTCTAACCCTAGCCCTCAACATAACCCTAACCCTAGGTCCAATCGTAACCCTAACCGGATCTCTAAACCTAGCCCTAAACATAACCCTAACCCTAGGTCCAATCGTAACCCTAACCGGATCTCTAACCCTAGCCCTCCTCATAACCCTAACCCTAGTTCCAATCGTAACCCTAACCGGATCTCTAACCCTAGCCCTCAACATAACCCTAACCCTAGGTCCAATCGTAACCCTAACCGGATCTCTAACCCTAGCCCTCAACATAACCCTAACCCTAGGTCCAATCGTAACCCTAACCGGATCTCTAACCCTAGCCCTCAACATAACCCTAACCCTAGGTCCAATCGTAAGCATAACCGGATCTCTAACCCTAGCCCTCAACATAACCCTAACCCTAGGTCCAATCGTAACCCTAACCGGATCTCTAACCCTAGCCCTCAACATAACCCTAACCCTAGGTCCAATCGTAACCCTAACCGGATCTCTAACCCTAGCCCTCAACATAACCCTAACCCTAGGTCCAATCGTAACCCTAACCGGATCTCTAACCCTAGCCCTCAACATAACCCTAACCCTAGGTCCAATCGTAACCCTAACCGGATCTCTAACCCTAGCCCTCAACATAACCCTAACCCTAGGTCCAATCGTAACCCTAACCGGATCTCTAACCCTAGCCCTCAACATAACCCTAAACCGAGGTCCAATCGTAACCCTAACCGGATCTCTAACCCTAGCCCTCAACATAACCCTAAACCTAGGTCCAATTGTAAGCATAACCGGATCTCTAACCCTAGCCCTCAACATAACCCTAACCCTAGGTCCAATCGTAACCCTAACCGGATCTCTAACCCTAGCCCTCAACATAACCCTAACCCTAGGTCCAATCGTAACCCTAACCGGATCTCTAACCCTAGCCCTCAACATAACGCAAAACCGAGGTCCAATCGTAACCCTAACTGGATCTCTAACCCTAGCCCTCAACATAACCCTAAACCTAGGTCCTATCGTAAGCATAACCGGATCTCTAACCCTAGCCCTCAACATAACAATAGCCTAGGTCCAATCGTAAGCATAACCGGATCTCTAAACGAAACCCTCAACATAACCCTAACCCTAGGTCCAATCGTAACCCTAACGGGATCTCTAACCCAAGCCCTCAACATAACCCTAACCCTAGGTCCAATCGTAAGCATAACCGGATCTCTAACCCTAGACCTCAACATAACCCTAACCCTAGGTCCAATCGTAACCCTAACCGGATCGCTAACCCTAGCCCTCAACATAACCCTAACCCTAGGTCCAATCGTAAGCATAACCGGATCTCTAACCCTAGCCCTCAACATAACCCTAACCCTAGGTCCAATTGTAACCCTAACCGGATCTCTAACCCTAGCCCTCAACATAACCCTAACCCTAGGTCCAATCGTAAGCATAACCGGATCTCTAACCCTAGCCATCAACATAACCCTAACCCTAGGTCCAATCGTAACCCTAACAGGATCTCTAAACCTAGCCCTCAACATAACCCTAACCCTAGGTCCAATCGTAACCCTAACCGGATCTCTATCCCTAGCCCTCAACATAACCCTAACCCTAGGTCCAATCGTAACCCTAACCGGATCTCTAACCCTAGCCCTCAACATAACAATACCCTAGGTCCAAACGTAAGCATAACCGGATCTCTAACCCAAGCCCTCAACATAACCCTAACCCTAGGTCCAATCGTAACCCTAACCGGATCTCTAACCCAAGCCCTCAACATAACCCTAACCCTAGGTCCAATCGTAAGCATAACCGGATCTCTAACCCTAGCCCTCAACATAACCCTAACCCTAGGTCCAATCGTAACCCTAACCGAATCGCTAACCCTAGCCCTCAACATAACCCTAACCCTAGGTCCAATCGTAAGCATAACCGGATCTCTAACCCTAGCCCTCAACATAACCCTAACCCTAGGTCCAATCGTAACCCTAACAGGATCTCTAAACCTAGCCCTCAACATAACCCTAACCCTAGGTCCAATCGTAACCCTAACCGGATCTCTAACCCTAGCCCTCAACATAACCCTAACCCTAGGTCCAATCGTAACCCTAACAGGATCTCTAAACCTAGCCCTCAACATAACCCTAACCCTAGGTCCAATCGTAAGCATAACCGGATCTCTAACCCTAGCCCTCAACATAACCCTAACCCTACGTCCAATCGTAACCCTAACAGGATCTCCAAACCTAGCCCTCAACATAACCCTAACCCTAGGTCCAATCGTAACCCTAACCGGATCTCTAACCCAAGCCCTCAACATAACCCTAACCCTAGGTCCAATCGTAAGCATAACCGGATCTCTAACCCTAGCCCTCAACAAAACCCTAACCCTAGGTCCAATCGTAACCCTAACCGGATCTCTAACCCTAGCCCTCAACATAACAATACCCTAGGTCCAATCGTAAGCATAACCGGATCTCTAACCCAAGCCCTCAACATAACCCTAATCCTAGGTCCAATCGAAACCCTAACCTGATCTCTAAACCTAGCCCTCAACATAACCCTAACCCTAGGTCCAATCGAAACCCTAACCGGATCTCTAACCCTAGCCCTCAACATAACCCTAACCCTAGGTCCAATCGTAAGCATAACCGGATCTCTAACCCTAGCCCTCAACATAACCCTAACCCTAGGTCCAATCGTAACCCTAACCGGATCTCTAACCCTAGCCCTCAACATAACAATACCCTAGGTCCAATCGTAAGCATAACCGGATCTCTAACCCAAGCCCTCAACATAACCCTAATCCTAGGTCCAATCGAAACCCTAACCTGATCTCTAAACCTAGCCCTCAACATAACCCTAACCCTAGGTCCAATCGAAACCCTAACCGGATCTCTAACCCTAGCCCTCAACATAACCCTAACCCTAGGTCCAATCGTAACCCTAACCGGATCTCTAACCCTAGCCCTCAACATAACCCTAACCCTAGGTCCAATCGTAACCCTAACCGGATCTCTAACCCTAGCCCTCAACATAACCCTAAACCTAGGTCCAATCGTAAGCATAACCGGATCTCTAACCCTAGCCCTCAACATAACAATAGCCTAGGTCCAATCGTAAGCATAACCGGATCTCTAAACGAAACACTCAACATAACCCTAACCCTAGGTCCAATCGTAACCCTAACCGGATCTCTAACCCAAGCCCTCAACATAACCCTAACCTTAGGTCCAATCGTAAGCATAACCGGATCTCTAACCCTAGCCCTCAACATAACCCTAACCCTAGGTCCAATCGTAAGCATAACCGGATCTCTAACCCTAGCCCTCAACATAACCCTAACCCTAGGTCCAATCGTAACCCTAACCGGATCGCTAACCCTAGCCCTCAACATAACCCTAACCCTAGGTCCAATCGTAAGCATAACCGGATCTCTAACCCTAGCCCTCAACATAACCCTAACCCTAGGTCCAATCGTAACCCTAACCGGATCTCTAACCCTAGCCCTCAACATAACCCTAACCCTAGGTCCAATCGTAACCCTAACCGGATCTCTAACCCTATCCCTCAACATAACCCTAACCCTAGGTCCAATCGTAACCCTAACCGGATCTCTAACCCTAGCCCTCAACATAACCCTAACCCTAGGTCCAATCGTAACCCTAACCGGATCTCTAACCCTAGCCCTCAACATAACCTTAACCCTAGGTCCAATCGTAACCATAACCGGATCTCTAACCCTAGCCCTCAACATAACCCTTACCCTAGGTCCAATCGTAACCCTAACCGGATCTCTAACCCTAGCCCTCAACATAACAATACCCTAGGTCCTATCGTAAGCATAACCGGATCTCTAACCCAAGCCCTCAACATAACCCTAACCCTAGGTCCAATCGTAACCCTAACAGGATCTCTAACCCTAGCCCTCAACATAACCCTAACCCTAGGTCCAATCGTAACCCTAACCGGATCTCTAACCCTAGCCCTCAACATATCTCTAACCCTAGGTCCAATCGTAAGCATAACCGGATCTCTAACCCTAGCCCTCAACATAACCCTAGCCCTAGGTCCAATCGTAAGCATAACCAGATCTCTAACCCTAGCCCTCAACATAACCCTAACCCTAGGTCCAATCGTAACCCTAACCGGATCTCTAACACTAGCCCTCAACATAACCCTAACCCTAGGTCCAATCGTAACCCTAACCGGATCTCTAACCCTAGCCCTCAACATAACCCTAACCCTAGGTCCAATCGTAACCCTAACCGGATCTCTAACCCTAGCCCTCAACATAACGCAAAACCGAGGTCCAATCGTAACCCTAACTGAATCTCTAACCCTAGCCCTCAACATAACCCTAAACCTAGGTCCAATCGTAAGCATAACCGGATCTCTAACCCTAGCCCTCAACATAACAATAGCCTAGGTCCAATCGTAAGCATAACCGGATCTCTAAACGAAACCCTCAACATAACCCTAACCCTAGGTCCAATCGTAACCCTAACCGGATCTCTAACCCTATCCCTCAACATAACCCTAACCCTAGGTCCAATCGTAACCCTAACCGGATCTCTAACCCTAGCCCTCAACATAACCCTAACCCTAGGTCCAATCGTAACCCTAACCGGATCTCTAACCCTAGCCCTCAACATAACCTTAACCCTAGGTCCAATCGTAACCATAACCGGATCTCTAACCCTAGCCCTCAACATAACCCTTACCCTAGGTCCAATCGTAACCCTAACCGGATCTCTAACCCTAGCCCTCAACATAACAATACCCTAGGTCCTATCGTAAGCATAACCGGATCTCTAACCCAAGCCCTCAACATAACCCTAACCCTAGGTCCAATCGTAACCCTAACCGGATCTCTAACCCTAGCCCTCAACATAACCCTAACCCTAGGTCCAATCGTAACCCTAACCGGATCTCTAACCCTAGCCCTCAACATATCTCTAACCCTAGGTCCAATCGTAAGCATAACCGGATCTCTAACCCTAGCCCTCAACATAACCCTAGCCCTAGGTCCAATCGTAAGCATAACCAGATCTCTAACCCTAGCCCTCAACATAACCCTAACCCTAGGTCCAATCGTAACCCTAACCGGATCTCTAACACTAGCCCTCAACATAACCCTAACCCTAGGTCCAATCGTAACCCTAACCGGATCTCTAACCCTAGCCCTCAACATAACCCTAACCCTAGGTCCAATCGTAACCCTAACCGGATCTCTAACCCTAGCCCTCAACATAACGCAAAACCGAGGTCCAATCGTAACCCTAACTGGATCTCTAACCCTAGCCCTCAACATAACCCTAAACCTAGGTCCAATCGTAAGCATAACCGGATCTCTAACCCTAGCCCTCAACATAACAATAGCCTAGGTCCAATCGTAAGCATAACCGGATCTCTAAACGAAACCCTCAACATAACCCTAACCCTAGGTCCAATCGTAACCCTAACCGGATCTCTAACACTAGCCCTCAACATAACCCTAACCCTAGGTCCAATCGTAACCCTAACCGGATCTCTAACCCTAGCCCTCAACATAACCCTAACCCTAGGTCCAATCGTAACCCTAACCGGATCTCTAACCCTAGCCCTCAACATAACGCAAAACCGAGGTCCAATCGTAACCCTAACTGGATCTCTAACCCTAGCCCTCAACATAACCCTAAACCTAGGTCCAATCGTAAGCATAACCGGATCTCTAACCCTAGCCCTCAACATAACAATAGCCTAGGTCCAATCGTAAGCATAACCGGATCTCTAAACGAAACCCTCAACATAACCCTAACCCTAGGTCCAATCGTAACCCTAACGGGATCTCTAACCCAAGCCCTCAACATAACCCTAACCCTAGGTCCAATCGTAAGCATAACCGGATCTCTAACCCTAGACCTCAACATAACCCTAACCCTAGGTCCAATCGTAACCCTAACGGGATCTCTAACCCAAGCCCTCAACATAACCCTAACCCTAGGTCCAATCGTAAGCATAACCGGATCTCTAACCCAAGCCCTCAACATAACCCTAATCCTAGGTCCAATCGAAACCCTAACCTGATCTCTAAACCTAGCCCTCAACATAACCCTAACCCTAGGTCCAATCGAAACCCTAACCGGATCTCTAACCCTAGCCCTCAACATAACCCTAACCCTAGGTCCAATCGTAACCCTAACCGGATCTCTAACCCTAGCCCTCAACATAACCCTAACCCTAGGTCCAATCGTAACCCTAACCGGATCTCTAACCCTAGCCCTCAACATAACCCTAAACCTAGGTCCAATCGTAAGCATAACCGGATCTCTAACCCTAGCCCTCAACATAACAATAGCCTAGGTCCAATCGTAAGCATAACCGGATCTCTAAACGAAACACTCAACATAACCCTAACCCTAGGTCCAATCGTAACCCTAACCGGATCTCTAACCCAAGCCCTCAACATAACCCTAACCTTAGGTCCAATCGTAAGCATAACCGGATCTCTAACCCTAGCCCTCAACATAACCCTAACCCTAGGTCCAATCGTAAGCATAACCGGATCTCTAACCCTAGCCCTCAACATAACCCTAACCCTAGGTCCAATCGTAACCCTAACCGGATCGCTAACCCTAGCCCTCAACATAACCCTAACCCTAGGTCCAATCGTAAGCATAACCGGATCTCTAACCCTAGCCCTCAACATAACCCTAACCCTAGGTCCAATCGTAACCCTAACCGGATCTCTAACCCTAGCCCTCAACATAACCCTAACCCTAGGTCCAATCGTAACCCTAACCGGATCTCTAACCCTATCCCTCAACATAACCCTAACCCTAGGTCCAATCGTAACCCTAACCGGATCTCTAACCCTAGCCCTCAACATAACCCTAACCCTAGGTCCAATCGTAACCCTAACCGGATCTCTAACCCTAGCCCTCAACATAACCTTAACCCTAGGTCCAATCGTAACCATAACCGGATCTCTAACCCTAGCCCTCAACATAACCCTTACCCTAGGTCCAATCGTAACCCTAACCGGATCTCTAACCCTAGCCCTCAACATAACAATACCCTAGGTCCTATCGTAAGCATAACCGGATCTCTAACCCAAGCCCTCAACATAACCCTAACCCTAGGTCCAATCGTAACCCTAACCGGATCTCTAACCCTAGCCCTCAACATAACCCTAACCCTAGGTCCAATCGTAACCCTAACCGGATCTCTAACCCTAGCCCTCAACATATCTCTAACCCTAGGTCCAATCGTAAGCATAACCGGATCTCTAACCCTAGCCCTCAACATAACCCTAGCCCTAGGTCCAATCGTAAGCATAACCAGATCTCTAACCCTAGCCCTCAACATAACCCTAACCCTAGGTCCAATCGTAACCCTAACCGGATCTCTAACACTAGCCCTCAACATAACCCTAACCCTAGGTCCAATCGTAACCCTAACCGGATCTCTAACCCTAGCCCTCAACATAACCCTAACCCTAGGTCCAATCGTAACCCTAACCGGATCTCTAACCCTAGCCCTCAACATAACGCAAAACCGAGGTCCAATCGTAACCCTAACTGGATCTCTAACCCTAGCCCTCAACATAACCCTAAACCTAGGTCCAATCGTAAGCATAACCGGATCTCTAACCCTAGCCCTCAACATAACAATAGCCTAGGTCCAATCGTAAGCATAACCGGATCTCTAAACGAAACCCTCAACATAACCCTAACCCTAGGTCCAATCGTAACCCTAACGGGATCTCTAACCCAAGCCCTCAACATAACCCTAACCCTAGGTCCAATCGTAAGCATAACCGGATCTCTAACCCTAGACCTCAACATAACCCTAACCCTAGGTCCAATCGTAACCCTAACCGGATCGCTAACCCTAGCCCTCAACATAACCCTAACCCTAGGTCCAATCGTAAGCATAACCGGATCTCTAACCCTAGCCCTCAACATAACCCTAACCCTAGGTCCAATTGTAACCCTAACCGGATCTCTAACCCTAGCCCTCAACATAACCCTAACCCTAGGTCCAATCGTAAGCATAACCGGATCTCTAACCCTAGCCATCAACATAACCCTAACCCTAGGTCCAATCGTAACCCTAACAGGATCTCTAAACCTAGCCCTCAACATAACCCTAACCCTAGGTCCAATCGTAACCCTAACCGGATCTCTATCCCTAGCCCTCAACATAACCCTAACCCTAGGTCCAATCGTAACCCTAACCGGATCTCTAACCCTAGCCCTCAACATAACAATACCCTAGGTCCAATCGTAAGCATAACCGGATCTCTAACCCAAGCCCTCAACATAACCCTAACCCTAGGTCCAATCGTAACCCTAACCGGATCTCTAACCCAAGCCCTCAACATAACCCTAACCCTAGGTCCAATCGTAAGCATAACCGGATCTCTAACCCTAGCCCTCAACATAACCCTAACCCTAGGTCCAATCGTAACCCTAACCGAATCGCTAACCCTAGCCCTCAACATAACCCTAACCCTAGGTCCAATCGTAAGCATAACCGGATCTCTAACCCTAGCCCTCAACATAACCCTAACCCTAGGTCCAATCGTAACCCTAACAGGATCTCTAAACCTAGCCCTCAACATAACCCTAACCCTAGGTCCAATCGTAACCCTAACCGGATCTCTAACCCTAGCCCTCAACATAACCCTAACCCTAGGTCCAATCGTAACCCTAACAGGATCTCTAAACCTAGCCCTCAACATAACCCTAACCCTAGGTCCAATCGTAAGCATAACCGGATCTCTAACCCTAGCCCTCAACATAACCCTAACCCTACGTCCAATCGTAACCCTAACAGGATCTCCAAACCTAGCCCTCAACATAACCCTAACCCTAGGTCCAATCGTAACCCTAACCGGATCTCTAACCCAAGCCCTCAACATAACCCTAACCCTAGGTCCAATCGTAAGCATAACCGGATCTCTAACCCTAGCCCTCAACAAAACCCTAACCCTAGGTCCAATCGTAACCCTAACCGGATCTCTAACCCTAGCCCTCAACATAACAATACCCTAGGTCCAATCGTAAGCATAACCGGATCTCTAACCCAAGCCCTCAACATAACCCTAATCCTAGGTCCAATCGAAACCCTAACCTGATCTCTAAACCTAGCCCTCAACATAACCCTAACCCTAGGTCCAATCGAAACCCTAACCGGATCTCTAACCCTAGCCCTCAACATAACCCTAACCCTAGGTCCAATCGTAAGCATAACCGGATCTCTAACCCTAGCCCTCAACATAACCCTAACCCTAGGTCCAATCGTAACCCTAACCGGATCTCTAACCCTAGCCCTCAACATAACAATACCCTAGGTCCAATCGTAAGCATAACCGGATCTCTAACCCAAGCCCTCAACATAACCCTAATCCTAGGTCCAATCGAAACCCTAACCTGATCTCTAAACCTAGCCCTCAACATAACCCTAACCCTAGGTCCAATCGAAACCCTAACCGGATCTCTAACCCTAGCCCTCAACATAACCCTAACCCTAGGTCCAATCGTAACCCTAACCGGATCTCTAACCCTAGCCCTCAACATAACCCTAACCCTAGGTCCAATCGTAACCCTAACCGGATCTCTAACCCTAGCCCTCAACATAACCCTAAACCTAGGTCCAATCGTAAGCATAACCGGATCTCTAACCCTAGCCCTCAACATAACAATAGCCTAGGTCCAATCGTAAGCATAACCGGATCTCTAAACGAAACACTCAACATAACCCTAACCCTAGGTCCAATCGTAACCCTAACCGGATCTCTAACCCAAGCCCTCAACATAACCCTAACCTTAGGTCCAATCGTAAGCATAACCGGATCTCTAACCCTAGCCCTCAACATAACCCTAACCCTAGGTCCAATCGTAAGCATAACCAGATCTCTAACCCTAGCCCTCAACATAACCCTAACCCTAGGTCCAATCGTAACCCTAACCGGATCGCTAACCCTAGCCCTCAACATAACCCTAACCCTAGGTCCAATCGTAAGCATAACCGGATCTCTAACCCTAGCCCTCAACATAACCCTAACCCTAGGTCCAATCGTAACCCTAACCGGATCTCTAACCCTAGCCCTCAACATAACCCTAACCCTAGGTCCAATCGTAACCCTAACCGGATCTCTAACCCTATCCCTCAACATAACCCTAACCCTAGGTCCAATCGTAACCCTAACCGGATCTCTAACCCTAGCCCTCAACATAACCCTAACCCTAGGTCCAATCGTAACCCTAACCGGATCTCTAACCCTAGCCCTCAACATAACCTTAACCCTAGGTCCAATCGTAACCATAACCGGATCTCTAACCCTAGCCCTCAACATAACCCTTACCCTAGGTCCAATCGTAACCCTAACCGGATCTCTAACCCTAGCCCTCAACATAACAATACCCTAGGTCCTATCGTAAGCATAACCGGATCTCTAACCCAAGCCCTCAACATAACCCTAACCCTAGGTCCAATCGTAACCCTAACCGGATCTCTAACCCTAGCCCTCAACATAACCCTAACCCTAGGTCCAATCGTAACCCTAACCGGATCTCTAACCCTAGCCCTCAACATATCTCTAACCCTAGGTCCAATCGTAAGCATAACCGGATCTCTAACCCTAGCCCTCAACATAACCCTAGCCCTAGGTCCAATCGTAAGCATAACCAGATCTCTAACCCTAGCCCTCAACATAACCCTAACCCTAGGTCCAATCGTAACCCTAACCGGATCTCTAACACTAGCCCTCAACATAACCCTAACCCTAGGTCCAATCGTAACCCTAACCGGATCTCTAACCCTAGCCCTCAACATAACCCTAACCCTAGGTCCAATCGTAACCCTAACCGGATCTCTAACCCTAGCCCTCAACATAACGCAAAACCGAGGTCCAATCGTAACCCTAACTGGATCTCTAACCCTAGCCCTCAACATAACCCTAAACCTAGGTCCAATCGTAAGCATAACCGGATCTCTAACCCTAGCCCTCAACATAACAATAGCCTAGGTCCAATCGTAAGCATAACCGGATCTCTAAACGAAACCCTCAACATAACCCTAACCCTAGGTCCAATCGTAACCCTAACGGGATCTCTAACCCAAGCCCTCAACATAACCCTAACCCTAGGTCCAATCGTAAGCATAACCGGATCTCTAACCCTAGACCTCAACATAACCCTAACCCTAGGTCCAATCGTAACCCTAACCGGATCGCTAACCCTAGCCCTCAACATAACCCTAACCCTAGGTCCAATCGTAAGCATAACCGGATCTCTAACCCTAGCCCTCAACATAACCCTAACCCTAGGTCCAATTGTAACCCTAACCGGATCTCTAACCCTAGCCCTCAACATAACCCTAACCCTAGGTCCAATCGTAAGCATAACCGGATCTCTAACCCTAGCCATCAACATAACCCTAACCCTAGGTCCAATCGTAACCCTAACAGGATCTCTAAACCTAGCCCTCAACATAACCCTAACCCTAGGTCCAATCGTAACCCTAACCGGATCTCTATCCCTAGCCCTCAACATAACCCTAACCCTAGGTCCAATCGTAACCCTAACCGGATCTCTAACCCTAGCCCTCAACATAACAATACCCTAGGTCCAATCGTAAGCATAACCGGATCTCTAACCCAAGCCCTCAACATAACCCTAACCCTAGGTCCAATCGTAACCCTAACCGGATCTCTAACCCAAGCCCTCAACATAACCCTAACCCTAGGTCCAATCGTAAGCATAACCGGATCTCTAACCCTAGCCCTCAACATAACCCTAACCCTAGGTCCAATCGTAACCCTAACCGAATCGCTAACCCTAGCCCTCAACATAACCCTAACCCTAGGTCCAATCGTAAGCATAACCGGATCTCTAACCCTAGCCCTCAACATAACCCTAACCCTAGGTCCAATCGTAACCCTAACAGGATCTCTAAACCTAGCCCTCAACATAACCCTAACCCTAGGTCCAATCGTAACCCTAACCGGATCTCTAACCCTAGCCCTCAACATAACCCTAACCCTAGGTCCAATCGTAACCCTAACAGGATCTCTAAACCTAGCCCTCAACATAACCCTAACCCTAGGTCCAATCGTAAGCATAACCGGATCTCTAACCCTAGCCCTCAACATAACCCTAACCCTACGTCCAATCGTAACCCTAACAGGATCTCCAAACCTAGCCCTCAACATAACCCTAACCCTAGGTCCAATCGTAACCCTAACCGGATCTCTAACCCAAGCCCTCAACATAACCCTAACCCTAGGTCCAATCGTAAGCATAACCGGATCTCTAACCCTAGCCCTCAACAAAACCCTAACCCTAGGTCCAATCGTAACCCTAACCGGATCTCTAACCCTAGCCCTCAACATAACAATACCCTAGGTCCAATCGTAAGCATAACCGGATCTCTAACCCAAGCCCTCAACATAACCCTAATCCTAGGTCCAATCGAAACCCTAACCTGATCTCTAAACCTAGCCCTCAACATAACCCTAACCCTAGGTCCAATCGAAACCCTAACCGGATCTCTAACCCTAGCCCTCAACATAACCCTAACCCTAGGTCCAATCGTAAGCATAACCGGATCTCTAACCCTAGCCCTCAACATAACCCTAACCCTAGGTCCAATCGTAACCCTAACCGGATCTCTAACCCTAGCCCTCAACATAACAATACCCTAGGTCCAATCGTAAGCATAACCGGATCTCTAACCCAAGCCCTCAACATAACCCTAATCCTAGGTCCAATCGAAACCCTAACCTGATCTCTAAACCTAGCCCTCAACATAACCCTAACCCTAGGTCCAATCGAAACCCTAACCGGATCTCTAACCCTAGCCCTCAACATAACCCTAACCCTAGGTCCAATCGTAACCCTAACCGGATCTCTAACCCTAGCCCTCAACATAACCCTAACCCTAGGTCCAATCGTAACCCTAACCGGATCTCTAACCCTAGCCCTCAACATAACCCTAAACCTAGGTCCAATCGTAAGCATAACCGGATCTCTAACCCTAGCCCTCAACATAACAATAGCCTAGGTCCAATCGTAAGCATAACCGGATCTCTAAACGAAACACTCAACATAACCCTAACCCTAGGTCCAATCGTAACCCTAACCGGATCTCTAACCCAAGCCCTCAACATAACCCTAACCTTAGGTCCAATCGTAAGCATAACCGGATCTCTAACCCTAGCCCTCAACATAACCCTAACCCTAGGTCCAATCGTAAGCATAACCGGATCTCTAACCCTAGCCCTCAACATAACCCTAACCCTAGGTCCAATCGTAACCCTAACCGGATCGCTAACCCTAGCCCTCAACATAACCCTAACCCTAGGTCCAATCGTAAGCATAACCGGATCTCTAACCCTAGCCCTCAACATAACCCTAACCCTAGGTCCAATCGTAACCCTAACCGGATCTCTAACCCTAGCCCTCAACATAACCCTAACCCTAGGTCCAATCGTAACCCTAACCGGATCTCTAACCCTATCCCTCAACATAACCCTAACCCTAGGTCCAATCGTAACCCTAACCGGATCTCTAACCCTAGCCCTCAACATAACCCTAACCCTAGGTCCAATCGTAACCCTAACCGGATCTCTAACCCTAGCCCTCAACATAACCTTAACCCTAGGTCCAATCGTAACCATAACCGGATCTCTAACCCTAGCCCTCAACATAACCCTTACCCTAGGTCCAATCGTAACCCTAACCGGATCTCTAACCCTAGCCCTCAACATAACAATACCCTAGGTCCTATCGTAAGCATAACCGGATCTCTAACCCAAGCCCTCAACATAACCCTAACCCTAGGTCCAATCGTAACCCTAACCGGATCTCTAACCCTAGCCCTCAACATAACCCTAACCCTAGGTCCAATCGTAACCCTAACCGGATCTCTAACCCTAGCCCTCAACATATCTCTAACCCTAGGTCCAATCGTAAGCATAACCGGATCTCTAACCCTAGCCCTCAACATAACCCTAGCCCTAGGTCCAATCGTAAGCATAACCAGATCTCTAACCCTAGCCCTCAACATAACCCTAACCCTAGGTCCAATCGTAACCCTAACCGGATCTCTAACACTAGCCCTCAACATAACCCTAACCCTAGGTCCAATCGTAACCCTAACCGGATCTCTAACCCTAGCCCTCAACATAACCCTAACCCTAGGTCCAATCGTAACCCTAACCGGATCTCTAACCCTAGCCCTCAACATAACGCAAAACCGAGGTCCAATCGTAACCCTAACTGGATCTCTAACCCTAGCCCTCAACATAACCCTAAACCTAGGTCCAATCGTAAGCATAACCGGATCTCTAACCCTAGCCCTCAACATAACAATAGCCTAGGTCCAATCGTAAGCATAACCGGATCTCTAAACGAAACCCTCAACATAACCCTAACCCTAGGTCCAATCGTAACCCTAACGGGATCTCTAACCCAAGCCCTCAACATAACCCTAACCCTAGGTCCAATCGTAAGCATAACCGGATCTCTAACCCTAGACCTCAACATAACCCTAACCCTAGGTCCAATCGTAACCCTAACCGGATCGCTAACCCTAGCCCTCAACATAACCCTAACCCTAGGTCCAATCGTAAGCATAACCGGATCTCTAACCCTAGCCCTCAACATAACCCTAACCCTAGGTCCAATTGTAACCCTAACCGGATCTCTAACCCTAGCCCTCAACATAACCCTAACCCTAGGTCCAATCGTAAGCATAACCGGATCTCTAACCCTAGCCATCAACATAACCCTAACCCTAGGTCCAATCGTAACCCTAACAGGATCTCTAAACCTAGCCCTCAACATAACCCTAACCCTAGGTCCAATCGTAACCCTAACCGGATCTCTATCCCTAGCCCTCAACATAACCCTAACCCTAGGTCCAATCGTAACCCTAACCGGATCTCTAACCCTAGCCCTCAACATAACAATACCCTAGGTCCAATCGTAAGCATAACCGGATCTCTAACCCAAGCCCTCAACATAACCCTAACCCTAGGTCCAATCGTAACCCTAACCGGATCTCTAACCCAAGCCCTCAACATAACCCTAACCCTAGGTCCAATCGTAAGCATAACCGGATCTCTAACCCTAGCCCTCAACATAACCCTAACCCTAGGTCCAATCGTAACCCTAACCGAATCGCTAACCCTAGCCCTCAACATAACCCTAACCCTAGGTCCAATCGTAAGCATAACCGGATCTCTAACCCTAGCCCTCAACATAACCCTAACCCTAGGTCCAATCGTAACCCTAACAGGATCTCTAAACCTAGCCCTCAACATAACCCTAACCCTAGGTCCAATCGTAACCCTAACCGGATCTCTAACCCTAGCCCTCAACATAACCCTAACCCTAGGTCCAATCGTAACACTAACAGGATCTCTAAACCTAGCCCTCAACATAACCCTAACCCTAGGTCCAATCGTAAGCATAACCGGATCTCTAACCCTAGCCCTCAACATAACCCTAACCCTACGTCCAATCGTAACCCTAACAGGATCTCCAAACCTAGCCCTCAACATAACCCTAACCCTAGGTCCAATCGTAACCCTAACCGGATCTCTAACCCAAGCCCTCAACATAACCCTAACCCTAGGTCCAATCGTAAGCATAACCGGATCTCTAACCCTAGCCCTCAACAAAACCCTAACCCTAGGTCCAATCGTAACCCTAACCGGATCTCTAACCCTAGCCCTCAACATAACAATACCCTAGGTCCAATCGTAAGCATAACCGGATCTCTAACCCAAGCCCTCAACATAACCCTAATCCTAGGTCCAATCGAAACCCTAACCTGATCTCTAACCCTAGCCCTCCTCATAACCCTAACCCTAGTTCCAATCGTAACCCTAACCGGATCTCTAACCCTAGCCCTCAACATAACCCTAACCCTAGGTCCAATCGTAACCCTAACCGGATCTCTAACCCTAGCCCTCAACATAACCCTAACCCTAGGTCCAATCGTAACCCTAACCGGATCTCTAACCCTAGCCCTCAACATAACCCTAACCCTAGGTCCAATCGTAACCCTAACCGGATCTCTAACCCTAGCCCTCAACATAACCCTAACCCTAGGTCCAATCGTAAGCATAACCGGATCTCTAACCCTAGCCCTCAACATAACCCTAACCCTAGGTCCAATCGTAACCCTAACCGGATCTCTAACCCTAGCCCTCAACATAACCCTAACCCTAGGTCCAATCGTAACCCTAACCGAATCTCTAACCCTAGCCCTCAACATAACCCTAACCCTAGGTCCAATCGTAACCCTAACCGGATCTCTAACCCTAGCCCTCAACATAACCCTAACCCTAGGTCCAATCGTAAGCATAACCGGATCTCTAACCCTAGCCCTCAACATAACCCTAACCCTAGGTCCAATCGTAACCCTAACCGGATCTCTAACCCTAGCCCTCAACATAACCCTAACCCTAGGTCCAATCGTAACCCTAACCGGATCTCTAATCCTAGCCCTCAACATAACCCTAACCCTAGGTCCAATCGTAACCCTAACCGGATCTCTAACCCTAGCCCTCAACATAACCCTAACCCTAGGTCCAATCGTAACCCTAACCGGATCTCTAACCCTAGCCCTCAACATAACCCTAACCCTAGGTCCAATCGTAACCCTAACCGGATCTCTAACCCTAGCCCTCAACATAACCCTAAACCGAGGTCCAATCGTAACCCTAACCGGATCTCTAACCCTAGCCCTCAACATAACCCTAAACCTAGGTCCAATCGTAAGCATAACCGGATCTCTAACCCTAGCCCTCAACATAACCCTAACCCTAGGTCCAATCGTAACCCTAACCGGATCTCTAACCCTAGCCCTCAACATAACCCTAACCCTAGGTCCAATCGTAACCCTAACCGGATCTCTAACCCTAGCCCTCAACATAACGCAAAACCGAGGTCCAATCGTAACCCTAACTGGATCTCTAACCCTAGCCCTCAACATAACCCTAAACCTAGGTCCAATCGTAAGCATAACCGGATCTCTAACCCTAGCCCTCAACATAACAATAGCCTAGGTCCAATCGTAAGCATAACCGGATCTCTAAACGAAACCCTCAACATAACCCTAACCCTAGGTCCAATCGTAACCCTAACGGGATCTCTAACCCAAGCCCTCAACATAACCCTAACCCTAGGTCCAATCGTAAGCATAACCGGATCTCTAACCCTAGACCTCAACATAACCCTAACCCTAGGTCCAATCGTAACCCTAACCGGATCGCTAACCCTAGCCCTCAACATAACCCTAACCCTAGGTCCAATCGTAAGCATAACCGGATCTCTAACCCTAGCCCTCAACATAACCCTAACCCTAGGTCCAATCGTAACCCTAACCGGATCTCTAACCCTAGCCCTCAACATAACCCTAACCCTAGGTCCAATCGTAAGCATAACCGGATCTCTAACCCTTGCCCTCAACATAACCCTAACCCTAGGTCCAATCGTAACCCTAACAGGATCTCTAAACCTAGCCCTCACCATAACCCTAACCCTAGGTCCAATCGTAACCCTAACCGGATCTCTATCCCTAGCCCTCAACATAACCCTAACCCTAGGTCCAATCGTAACCCTAACCGGATCTCTAACCCTAGCCCTCAACATAACAATACCCTAGGTCCAATCGTAAGCATAACCGGATCTCTAACCCAAGCCCTCAACATAACCCTAACCCTAGGTCCAATCGTAACCCTAACCGGATCTCTAACCCAAGCCCTCAACATAACCCTAACCCTAGGTCCAATCGTAAGCATAACCGGATCTCTAACCCTAGCCCTCAACATAACCCTAACCCTAGGTCCAATCGTAACCCTAACCGGATCGCTAACCCTAGCCCTCAACATAACCCTAACCCTAGGTCCAATCGTAAGCATAACCGGATCTCTAACCCTAGCCCTCAACATAACCCTAACCCTAGGTCCAATCGTAACCCTAACAGGATCTCTAAACCTAGCCCTCAACATAACCCTAACCCTAGGTCCAATCGTAACCCTAACCGGATCTCTAACCCTAGCCCTCAACATAACCCTAACCCTAGGTCCAATCGTAACCCTAACAGGATCTCTAAACCTAGCCCTCAACATAACCCTAACCCTAGGTCCAATCGTAACCCTAACCGGATCTCTAACCCTAGCCCTCAACATAACCCTAACCCTAGGTCCAATCGTAACCCTAACCGGATCTCTAACCCTAGCCCTCAACATAACCCTAACCCTAGGTCCAATCGTAAGCATAACCGGAACTCTAACCCTAGCCCTCACCATAACCCTAACCCTAAGTCCAATCGTAACCCTAACCGGATCTCTAACCCTAGCCATCAACATAACCCTAACCCTAGCTCCATTCGAAGCATAACCAGATCTCTAACCCTAGCCCTCAACATAACCCTAACCCTAGGTCCAATCGTAACCCTAACCGGATCTCTAACCCTAGCCCTCAACATAACCCTAACCCTTGGTCCAATCGTAACCCTAACCGGATCTCTAACCCTAGCCCTCAACATAACCCTAACCCTAGGTCCAATCGTAACCCTAACCGGATCTCTAACCCTAGCCCTCAACTTATCTCTAACCCTAGGTCCAATCGTAAGCATAACCGGATCTCTAACCCTACCCTCAACATAACCCTAACCCTAGGTCCAATCGTAAGCATAACCAGATCTCTAACCCTAGCCCTCAACATAACCCTAACCCTAGGTCCAATCGTAACCCTAACCGGATCTCTAACCCTAGCCCTCAACATAACCCTAACCCTAGGTCCAATCGTAACCCTAACCGGATCTCTAACCCTAGCCCTCAATATAACCCTAACCCTAGGTCCAATCGTAACCCTAACCGGATCTCTAACCCTAGCTCTCAACATAACCCTAACCCTAGGTCCAATCGTAAGCATAACCGGATCTCTAACCCTAGCCGTCAACATAACCCTAAACCTAGGTCCAATCGTAAGCATAACCGGATCTCTAACCCTAGCCCTCAACATAACCCTAACCCTAGGTCAAATCGTAACCCTAATCGGATCTCTAACCCTAGCCCTCAACATATCTCTAACCCTAGGTCCAATCGTAACCCTAACCGGATCTCTAACCCGAGCCCTCAACATAACCCTAACCCTAGTTCCAATCGTAAGCATAACCAGATCTCTAACCCTAGCCCGCAACATAACCCTAACCCTAGGTCCAATCGTAACCCTAACCGGATCTCTAACACTAGCCCTCAACATAACCCTAACCCTAGGTCCAATCGTAACCCTAACAGGATCTCTAAACCTAGCCCTCAACATAACCCTAACCCTAGGTCCAATCGTAACCCTAACCGGATCTCTATCCCTAGCCCTCAACATAACCCTAACCCTAGGTCCAATCGTAACCCTAACCGGATCTCTAACCCTAGCCCTCAACATAACAATACCCTAGGTCCAATCGTAAGCATAACCGGATCTCTAACCCAAGCCCTCAACATAACCCTAACCCTAGGTCCAATCGTAACCCTAACCGGATCTCTAACCCAAGCCCTCAACATAACCCTAACCCTAGGTCCAATCGTAAGCATAACCGGATCTCTAACCCTAGCCCTCAACATAACCCTAACCCTAGGTCCAATCGTAACCCTAACCGGATCGCTAACCCTAGCCCTCAACATAACCCTAACCCTAGGTCCAATCGTAAGCATAACCGGATCTCTAACCCTAGCCCTCAACATAACCCTAACCCTAGGTCCAATCGTAACCCTAACCGGATCGCTAACCCTAGCCCTCAACATAACCCTAACCCTAGGTCCAATCGTAAGCATAACCGGATCTCTAACCCTAGCCCTCAACATAACCCTAACCCTAGGTCCAATCGTAACCCTAACAGGATCTCTAAACCTAGCCCTCAACATAACCCTAAACCTAGGTCCAATCGTAACCCTAACCAGATCTCTAACCCTAGCCCTCAACATAACCCTAACCCTAGGTCCAATCGTAACCCTAACCGGATCTCTAACCCTAGCCCTCAACATAACCCTAACCCTAGGTCCAATCGTAACCCTAACCGGATCTCTAACCCTAGCCCTCAATATAACCCTAACCCTAGGTCCAATCGTAACCCTAACCGGATCTCTAACCCTAGCTCTCAACATAACCCTAACCCTAGGTCCAATCGTAAGCATAACCGGATCTCTAACCCTAGCCGTCAACATAACCCTAAACCTAGGTCCAATCGTAAGCATAACCGGATCTCTAACCCTAGCCCTCAACATAACCCTAACCCTAGGTCAAATCGTAACCCTAATCGGATCTCTAACCCTAGCCCTCAACATATCTCTAACCCTAGGTCCAATCGTAACCCTAACCGGATCTCTAACCCGAGCCCTCAACATAACCCTAACCCTAGGTCCAATCGTAAGCATAACCAGATCTCTAACCCTAGCCCGCAACATAACCCTAACCCTAGGTCCAATCGTAACCCTAACCGGATCTCTAACACTAGCCCTCAACATAACCCTAACCCTAGGTCCAATCGTAACCCTAACAGGATCTCTAAACCTAGCCCTCAACATAACCCTAACCCTAGGTCCAATCGTAACCCTAACCGGATCTCTATCCCTAGCCCTCAACATAACCCTAACCCTAGGTCCAATCGTAACCCTAACCGGATCTCTAACCCTAGCCCTCAACATAACAATACCCTAGGTCCAATCGTAAGCATAACCGGATCTCTAACCCAAGCCCTCAACATAACCCTAACCCTAGGTCCAATCGTAACCCTAACCGGATCTCTAACCCAAGCCCTCAACATAACCCTAACCCTAGGTCCAATCGTAAGCATAACCGGATCTCTAACCCTAGCCCTCAACATAACCCTAACCCTAGGTCCAATCGTAACCCTAACCGGATCGCTAACCCTAGCCCTCAACATAACCCTAACCCTAGGTCCAATCGTAAGCATAACCGGATCTCTAACCCTAGCCCTCAACATAACCCTAACCCTAGGTCCAATCGTAACCCTAACAGGATCTCTAAACCTAGCCCTCAACATAACCCTAAACCTAGGTCCAATCGTAACCCTAACCGGATCTCTAACCCTAGCCCTCAACATAACCCTAACCCTAGGTCCAATCGTAACCCTAACAGGATCTCTAAACCTAGCCCTCAACATAACCCTAACCCTAGGTCCAATCGTAACCCTAACCGGATCTCTAACCCTAGCCCTCAACATAACCCTAACCCTAGGTCCAATCGTAACCCTAACCGGATCTCTAACCCTAGCCCTCAACATAACCCTAACCCTAGGTCCAATCGTAAGCATAACCGGAACTCTAACCCTAGCCCTCACCATAACCCTAACCCTAAGTCCAATCGTAACCCTAACCGGATCTCTAACCCTAGCCATCAACATAACCCTAACCCTAGCTCCATTCGAAGCATAACCAGATCTCTAACCCTAGCCCTCAACATAACCCTAACCCTAGGTCCAATCGTAACCCTAACCGGATCTCTAACCCTAGCCCTCAACATAACCCTAACCCTTGGTCCAATCGTAACCCTAACCGGATCTCTAACCCTAGCCCTCAACATAACCCTAACCCTAGGTCCAATCGTAACCCTAACCGGATCTCTAACCCTAGCCCTCAACATATCTCTAACCCTAGGTCCAATCGTAAGCATAACCGGATCTCTAACCCTACCCTCAACATAACCCTAACCCTAGGTCCAATCGTAAGCATAACCAGATCTCTAACCCTAGCCCTCAACATAACCCTAACCCTAGGTCCAATCGTAACCCTAACCGGATCTCTAACCCTAGCCCTCAACATAACCCTAACCCTAGGTCCAATCGTAACCCTAACCGGATCTCTAACCCTAGCCCTCAATATAACCCTAACCCTAGGTCCAATCGTAACCCTAACCGGATCTCTAACCCTAGCTCTCAACATAACCCTAACCCTAGGTCCAATCGTAAGCATAACCGGATCTCTAACCCTAGCCGTCAACATAACCCTAAACCTAGGTCCAATCGTAAGCATAACCGGATCTCTAACCCTAGCCCTCAGCATAACCCTAACCCTAGGTCAAATCGTAACCCTAATCGGATCTCTAACCCTAGCCCTCAACATATCTCTAACCCTAGGTCAAATCGTAACCCTAACCGGATCTCTAACCCGAGCCCTCAACATAACCCTAACCCTAGGTCCAATCGTAAGCATAACCAGATCTCTAACCCTAGCCCGCAACATAACCCTAACCCTAGGTCCAATCGTAACCCTAACCGGATCTCTAACACTAGCCCTCAACATAACCCTAACCCTAGGTCCAATCGTAACCCTAACCGGATCTCTAACCCTAGCCCTCAACATAACCCTAACCCTAGGTCCAATCGTAACCCAAACCCGATCTCCAACCGTAGCCCTCAATATAACCCTAACCCTAGGTCCAATCGTAACCCTAACCGGATCTCTAACCCTAGCCCTCAACATAACCCTAACCCTAGGTCCAATCGTAACCCTAACCGGATCTCTAACCCTAGCCCTCATCATAACCCTAACCCTAGGTCCAATCGTAACCCTAACCGGATCTCTAACCCTAGCCCTCAAC
Source organism: Miniopterus natalensis (assembly GCF_054644295.1). Classification (NCBI taxonomy): domain Eukaryota; kingdom Metazoa; phylum Chordata; class Mammalia; order Chiroptera; family Miniopteridae; genus Miniopterus; species Miniopterus natalensis. The sequence goes on along the minus strand of NC_142086.1, from coordinate 1,138,071 downwards.
ATAACCCTAACCCTAGGTCCAATCGTAACCCTAACCGGATCGCTAACCCTATCCCTCAACATCACCCTAACCCTAGGTCCAATCGTAACCCTAACCGGATCTCTAACCCTAGCCCCCAACATAACCCTAACCCTAGGTCCAATCGTAACCGTAACCGGATCTCTAACCCTAGCCCTCAACATAACCCTAACCCTAGGTTCAATCGTAACCGTAATCGGATCTCTAACCCTAGCCCTCAACATAACCCTTACCCTAGGTCCAATCGTAACCCTAACGAGATCGCTAACACTGGCCCTCAACATAACCCTAACCCTAGGTCCAATCGTAACCCTAACCAGATCGCTAACACTGGCCCTCAACATAACCCTAACCCTATGTCCAATCGTACCCCTAACCGGATCTCTAACCCTAGCCATCAACATAACCCTAACCCTAGGTCCAATCGTAACCCTAACCGGATCTCTAACCCTAGCCCTCAACATAACCCTAACCCTAGGTCCAATCGTAACCCTAACCGGATCTCTAACCCTAGCCCTCAACATAACCCTAACCCTAGGTCCAATCGTAACCCATCCGGATCTCTAACCCTAGCCCTCAACATAACCCTAACCCTAGGTCCAATCGTAACCCTAACCGGATCTCTAACCCTAGCCCTCAACATAACCCTAACCCTAGGTCCAATCGTAACCCAAACCGGATCTCCAACCGTAGCCCTCAACATAGCCCTAACCCTAGGTCCAATCGTAACCCTAACCGGATCTCTAACCCTAGCCCTCAACATAACCCTAACCCTAGGTCCAATCGTAACCCTAACCGGATCGCTAACCCTATCCCTCAACATCACCCTAACCCTAGGTCCAATCGTAACCCTAACCGGATCTCTAACCCTAGCCCCCAACATAACCCTAACCCTAGGTTCAATCGTAACCGTAATCGGATCTCTAACCCTAGCCCTCAACATAACCCTTACCCTAGGTCCAATCGTAACCCTAACGAGATCGCTAACACTGGCCCTCAACATAACCCTAACCCTAGGTCCAATCGTAACCCTAACCAGATCGCTAACACTGGCCCTCAACATAACCCTAACCCTATGTCCAATCGTACCCCTAACCGGATCTCTAACCCTAGCCATCAACATAACCCTAACCCTAGGTCCAATCGTAACCCTAACCGGATCTCTAACCCTAGCCCTCAACATAACCCTAACCCTAGGTCCAATCGTAACCCTAACCGGATCTCTAACCCTAGCCCTCAACATAACCCTAACCCTAGGTCCAATCGTAACCCATCCGGATCTCTAACCCTAGCCATCAACATAACCCTAACCCTAGGTCCAATCGTAACCCTAACCGGATCTCTAACCCTAGCCCTCAACATAACCCTAACCCTAGGTCCAATCGTAACCCTAACCGGATCTCTAACCCTAGCCCTCAACATAACCCTAACCCTAGGTCCAATCGTAACCCTAACCGGATCTCTAACCCTAGCCCTCAACATAACCCTAACCCTAGGTCCAATCGTAACCCTAACCGGATCTCTAACCCTAGCCCTCAACATAACCCTAACCCTAGGTCCAATCGTAACCCTAATCGGATCTCTAACCCTAGCCCTCAACATAACCCTAACCCTAGGTCCAATCGTAACCCTAACCAGAGCGCTAACACTGGCCCTCAACATAACCCTAACCCTAGGTCCAATCGTAACCCTAACCAGATCGCTAACACTGGCCCTCAACATAACCCTAACCCTAGGTCCAATCGTACCCCTAATCGGATCTCTAACCCTAGCCATCAACATAACCCTAACCCTAGGTCCAATCGTAACCCTAACCGGATCTCTAACCCTAGCCCTCAACATAACCCTAACCCTAGGTCCAATCGTAACCCTAACCGGATCTCTAACCCTAGCCCTCAACATAACCCTAACCCTAGGTCCAATCGTAACCCATCCGGATCTCTAACCCTAGCCCTCAACATAACCCTAACCCTAGGTCCAATCGTAACCCTAACCGGATCTCTAACCCTAGCCCTCAACATAACCCTAACCCTAGGTCCAATCGTAACCCATCCGGATCTCTAACCCTAGCCCTCAACATAACCCTAACCCTAGGTCCAATCGTAACCCATCCGGATCTCTAACCCTAGCCCTCAACATAACCCTAACCCTAGGTCCAATCGTAACCCTAACCGGATCTCTAACCCTAGCCCTCAACATAACCCTAACCCTAGGTCCAATCGTAACCCTAACCGGATCTCTAACCCTAGCCCTCAACATAACCCTAACCCTAGGTCCAATCGTAACCCTAACCGGATCTCTAACCCTAGCCCTCCTCATAACCCTAACCCTAGGTCCAATCGTAACCCTAACCGGATCTCTAACCCTAGCCCTCAACATAACCCTAACCCTAGGTCCAATCGTAACCCTAACCGGATCTCTAACCCTAGCCCTCAACATAACCCTAAACCTAGGTCCAATCGTAACCCTAACTTGATCTCTAACCCTAGCCCTCAACATAACCCTAACCCTAGGTCCAATCGTAACCCTAACCGGATCTCTAACCCTAGCCCTCAACATAACGCAAAACCGAGGTCCAATCGTAACCCTAACCGGATCTCTAACCCTAGCCCTCAAGATAACCCTAAACCTAGGTCCAATCGTAAGCATAACCGGATCTCTAACCCTAGCCCTCAACATAACAATAGCCTAGGTCCAATCGTAAGCATAACCGGATATCTAAACGAAACCCTCAACATAACCCTAACCCTAGGTCCAATCGTAACCCTAATCGGATCTCTAACCCTACCCTCAACATAACACTAACCCTAGGTCCAATCGTACCCCTAACCGGATCTCTAACCCTAGCCATCAACATAACCTTAACCCTAGGTCCAATTGTAACCCTAACCGGATCTCTAACCCTAGCCCTCAACATAACCCTAACCCTAGGTCCAATCGTAACCCTAACCGGATCTCTAACCCTAGCCCTCAACATAACCCTAACCCTAGGTCCAATCGTAACCCTAACCGGATCTCTAACCCTAGCCCTCAACATAACCCTAACCCTAGGTCCAATCGTAACCCTAACCGGATCTCTAACACTAGCCCTCAACATAACCCTAACCCTAGGTCCAATCGTAACCCTAACCGGATCTCTAACCCTAGCCCTCAACATAACCCTAACCCTAGGTCCAATCGTAACCCTAACCGGATCTCTAACCCTAGCCCTCAACATAACCCTAACCCTAGGTCCAATCGTAACCCTAACCGGATCTCTAACCCTAGCCCTCAACATAACCCTAACCCTAGGTCCAATCGTAAGCATAACCGGACCTCTATCCCTAGCCGTCAACATAACCCTTACCCTAGGTCCAATCGTAAGCATAACCGGATCTCTACCCCTAGCCCTCAACATAACCCTAAACCTAGGTCCAATCGCAAGCATAACCGGATCTCTAACCCTAGCCCTCAACATAACCCTAACCCTAGGTCCAATCGTAACCCTAACCGGATCTCTAACCCTAGCCCTCAACATAACCCTAACCCTAGGTCCAATCGTAACCCTAACCGGATCTCTAACCCTAGCCCTCAACATAACCCTAACCCTAGGTCCAATCGTAACCCTAACCGGATCTCTAACCCTAGCCCTCAACATAACCCTAACCCTAGGTCCAATCGTAACCCTAACCGGATCTCTAACCCTAGCCCTCAACATAACCCTAACCCTAGGTCCAATCGTAACCCTAACCGGATCTCTAACCCTAGCCCTCAACATAACCCTAACCCTAGGTCCAATCGAAACCCTAACCTGATCTCTAAACCTAGCCCTCAACATAACCCTAACCCTAGGTCCAATCGAAACCCTAACCGGATCTCTAACCCTAGCCCTCAACATAACCCTAACCCTAGGTCCAATCGTAACCCTAACCGGATCTCTAACCCTAGCCCTCAACATAACCCTAACCCTAGGTCCAATCGTAACCCTAACCGGATCTCTAACCCTAGCCCTCAACATAACCCTAACCCTAGGTCCAATCGTAACCCTAACCGGATCTCTAACCCTAGCCCTCAACATAACCCTAACCCTAGGTCCAATCGTAACCCTAACCGGATCTCTAACCCTAGCCCTCAACATAACCCTAACCCTAGGTCCAATCGTAACCCTAACCGGATCTCTAACCCTAGCCCTCAACATAACCCTAACCCTAGGTCCAATCGTAACCCTAACCGGATCTCTAACCCTAGCCCTCAACATAACCCTAACCCTAGGTCCAATCGTAACCCTAACCGGATCTCTAACCCTAGCCCTCAACATAACCCTAACCCTAGGTCCAATCGTAACCCTAACCGGATCTCTAACCCTAGCCCTCAACATAACCCTAACCCTAGGTCCAATCGTAACCCTAACCGGATCTCTAACCCTAGCCCTCCTCATAACCCTAACCCTAGGTCCAATCGTAACCCTAACCGGATCTCTAACCCTAGCCCTCAACATAACCCTAACCCTAGGTCCAATCGTAACCCTAACCGGATCTCTAACCCTAGCCCTCAACATAACCCTAACCCTAGGTCCAATCGTAACCCTAACCGGATCTCTAACCCTAGCCCTCAACATAACCCTAACCCTAGGTCCAATCGTAACCCTAACCGGATCTCTAACCCTAGCCCTCAACATAACGCAAAACCGAGGTCCAATCGTAACCCTAACCGGATCTCGAACCCTAGCCCTCAAGATAACCCTAAACCTAGGTCCAATCGTAAGCATAACCGGATCTCTAACCCTAGCCCTCAACATAACAATAGCCTAGGTCCAATCGTAAGCATAACCGGATCTCTAAACGAAACCCTCAACATAACCCTAACCCTAGGTCCAATCGTAACCCTAATCGGATCTCTAACCCTACCCTCAACATAACCCTAACCCTAGGTCCAATCGTAAGCATAACCAGATCTCTAACCCTAGCCCTCAACATAACCCTAACCCTAGGTCCAATCGTAACCCTAACTGGATCTCTAACCCTATCCCTCAACATAACCCTAACCCTAGGTCCAATAGTACCCCTAACCGGATCTCTAACCCTAGCCCTCAACATAACCCTAACCCTAGGTCCAATCGTAACCCTAACCGGATCTCTAACCCTAGCCCTCAACATAACCCTAACCCTAGGTCCAATCGTAATCCTAACCGGATCTCTAACCCTAGCCCTCAAGATAACCCTAACCCTAGGTCCAATCGTAACCCTAACCGGATCTCTAAACCTAGCCCCCAACATAACCCTAACCCTAGGTCCAATCGTAACCGTAACCGGATCTCTAACCCTAGCCCTCAACATAAGCCTAACCCTAGGTCCAATCGTAACCCTAACCGGATCTCTAACCCTAGCCCTCAACATAACCCTAACCCTAGGTCCAATCGTAACCGTAATCGGATCTCTAACCCTAGCCCTCAACATAACCCTAACCCTAGGTCCAATCGTAACCCTAACCAGATCGCTAACACTGGCCCTCAACATAACCCTAACCCTAGGTCCAATCGTACCCCTAACCGGATCTCTAACCCTAGCCATCAACATAACCTTAACCCTAGGTCCAATTGTAACCCTAACCGGATCTCTAACCCTAGCCCTCAACATAACCCTAACCCTAGGTCCAATCGTAACCCTAACCGGATCTCTAACCCTAGCCCTCAACATAACCCTAACCCTAGGTCCAATCGTAACCCTAACCGGATCTCTAACCCTAGCCCTCAACATAACCCTAACCTTAGGTCCAATCGTAACCCTAACCGGATCTCTAAAGCTAGCCCTCAACATAACCCTAACCCTAGGTCCAATCGTAACCCTAACCGGATCTCTAACCCTAGCCCTCAACATAACCCTAACCCTAGGTCCAATCGTAACCCTAACCGGATCTCTAACCCTAGCCCTCAACATAACCCTAACCCTAGGTCCAATCGTAACCCTAACCGGATCTCTAACCCTAGCCCTCAACATAACCCTAACCCTAGGTCCAATCGTAAGCATAACCGGACCTCTATCCCTAGCCGTCAACATAACCCTTACCCTAGGTCCAATCGTAAGCATAACCGGATCTCTACCCCTAGCCCTCAACATAACCCTAAACCTAGGTCCAATCGCAAGCATAACCGGATCTCTAACCCTAGCCCTCAACATAACCCTAACCCTAGGACCAATCGTAACCCTAACCGGATCTCTAACCCTAGCCCTCAACATAACCCTAACCCTAGGTCCAATCGTAACCCTAACAGGATCTCTAACCCTAGCCCTCAACATAACCCTAAACCTAGGTCCAATCGTAACCCTAACCGGATCTCTAACCCTAGCCCTAAACATAACCCTAACACTAGGTCCAATCGTAACCCTAACCAGATCTCTAACCCTAGCCCTCAACATAACGCAAAACCGAGGTCCAATCGTAACCCTAACCGGATCTCTAACCCTAGCCCTCAACATAACCCTAACCCTAGGTCCAATCGTAACCCTAACAGGATCTCTAACCCTAGCCCTCAACATAACCCTAACCCTAGGACCAATCGTTACCCTAACCGGATCTCTAACCCAAGCCCTCAACATAACCCTAACCCTAGGTCCAATCGTAAGCATAACCGGATCTCTAACCCTAGCCCTCAACATAATCCTAACCCTAGGTCCAATCGTAAGCATAACCGGAACTCTAACCCTAGCCCTCACCATAACCCTAACCCTAAGTCCAATCGTAACCCTAACCGGATCTCTAACCCTAGCCCTCAACATAACCCTAACCCTAGGTCCAATGGAAGCATAACCCGATCTCTAACCCTAGCCCTCAACATAACCCTAACCCTAGGTCCAATCGTAACCTTAACCGGATCTCTAACCCTACCCTCAACATAACCCTAACCCTAGGTCCAATCGTAAGCATAACCAGATCTCTAACCCTAGCCCTCAACATAACCCTAACCCTAGGTCCAATCGTAACCCTAACTGGATCTCTAACCCTATCCCTCAACATAACCCTAACCCTAGGTCCAATCGTAACCCTAACCGGATCTCTAACCCTAGCCCTCAACATAACCCTAACCCTAGGTCCAATCGTAACCCTAACCGGATCTCTAACCCTAGCCCTCAACATAACCCTAACCCTAGGTCCAATCGTAACCCTAACCGGATCTCTAACCCTAGCCCTCAACATAACCCTAACCCTAGGTCCAATCGTAACCCTAACCGGATCTCTAACCGTAGCCCTCAACATAACGCAAAACCGAGGTCCAATCGTAACCCTAACCGGATCTCTAACCCTAGCCCTCAACATAACCCTAAACCTAGGTCCAATCGTAAGCATAACCGGATCTCTAACCCTAGCCCTCAACATAACAATAGCCTAGGTCCAATCGTAAGCATAACCGGATCTCTAAACGAAACCCTCAACATAACCCTAACCCTAGGTCCAATCGTAACCCTAACGGGATCTCTAACCCTACCCTCAACATAACCCTAACCCTAGGTCCAATCGTAAGCATAACCAGATCTCTAACCCTAGCTCTCAACATAACCCTAACCCTAGGTCCAATCGTAACCCTAACTGGATCTCTAACCCTATCCCTCAACATAACCCTAAACCTAGGTCCAATAGTACCCCTAACCGGATCTCTAACCCTAGCCCTCAACATAACCCTAACCCTAGGTCCAATCGTAACCCTAACCGGATCTCTAACCCTAGCCCTCAACATAACCCTAACCCTAGGTCCAATCGTAACCCTAACCGGATCTCTAACCCTAGCCCCCAACATAACCCTAACCCTAGGTCCAATCGTAACCGTAACCGGATCTCTAACCCTAGCCCTCAACATAAGCCTAACACTATGTCCAATCGTAACCCTAACCGGATCTCTAACCCTAGCCCTCAACATAACCCTCACCCTAGGTCCAATCGTAACCGTAATCGGATCTCTAACCCTAGCCCTCAACATAACCCTAACCCTAGGTCCAATCGTAACCCTAACCAGATCGCTAACACTGGCCCTCAACATAACCCTAACCCTAGGTCCAATCGTACCCCTAACCGGATCTCTAACCCTAGCCATCAACATAACCTTAACCCTAGGTCCAATAGTAACCCTAACCGGATCTCTAAACCTAGCCCTCAACATAACACTAACCCTAGGTCCAATCGTAACCCTAACCGGATCTCTAACCCTAGCCCTCAACATAACCCTAACCCTAGGTCCAATCGTAAGCATAACCGGATCTCTATCCCTAGCCGTCAACATAACCCTTACCCTAGGTCCAATCGTAAGCATAACCGGATCTCTACCCCTAGCCCTCAACATAACCCTAAACCTAGGTCCAATCGCAAGCATAACCGGATCTCTAACCCTAGCCCTCAACATAACCCTAAGCCTAGGACCAATCGTAACCCTAACCGGATCTCTAACCCTAGCCCTCAACATAACCCTAACCCTAGGTCCAATCGTAACCCTAACAGGATCTCTAACCCTAGCCCTCAACATAACCCTAAACCTAGGTCCAATCGTAACCCTAACCGGATCTCTAACCCTAGCCCTCAACATAACCCTAACCCTAGGTCCAATCGTAACCCTAACCAGATCTCTAACCCTAGCCCTCAACATAACGCAAAACCGAGGTCCAATCGTAACCCTAACCGGATCTCTAACCCTAGCCCTCAACATAACCCTAAACCTAGGTCCAATCGTAAGCATAACCGGATCTCTAACCCTAGCCCTCAACATAACAATAGCCTAGGTCCAATCGTAAGCATAACCGGATCTCTAAACGAAACCCTCAACATAACCCTAACCCTAGGTCCAATCGTAACCCTAACCGGATCTCTAACCCAAGCCCTCAACATAACCCTAACCCTAGGTCCAATCGTAAGCATAACCGGATCTCTAACCCTAGCCCTCAACATAACCCTAACCCTAGGTCCAATCGTAAGCATAACCGGATCTCTAACCCTAGCCCTCAACATAACCCTAACCCTAGGTCCAATCGTAACCCTAACCGGATCGCTAACCCTAGCCCTCAACATAACCCTAACCCTAGGTCCAATCGTAACCCTAACCGGATCTCTAACCGTAGCCCTCAACATAACGCAAAACCGAGGTCCAATCGTAACCCTAACCGGATCTCTAACCCTAGCCCTCAACATAACCCTAAACCTAGGTCCAATCGTAAGCATAACCGGATCTCTAACCCTAGCCCTCAACATAACAATAGCCTAGGTCCAATCGTAAGCATAACCGGATCTCTAAACGAAACCCTCAACATAACCCTAACCCTAGGTCCAATCGTAACCCTAACGGGATCTCTAACCCTACCCTCAACATAACCCTAACCCTAGGTCCAATCGTAAGCATAACCAGATCTCTAACCCTAGCTCTCAACATAACCCTAACCCTAGGTCCAATCGTAACCCTAACTGGATCTCTAACCCTATCCCTCAACATAACCCTAAACCTAGGTCCAATAGTACCCCTAACCGGATCTCTAACCCTAGCCCTCAACATAACCCTAACCCTAGGTCCAATCGTAACCCTAACCGGATCTCTAACCCTAGCCCTCAACATAACCCTAACCCTAGGTCCAATCGTAACCCTAACCGGATCTCTAACCCTAGCCCCCAACATAACCCTAACCCTAGGTCCAATCGTAACCGTAACCGGATCTCTAACCCTAGCCCTCAACATAAGCCTAACCCTAGGTCCAATCGTAACCCTAACCGGATCTCTAACCCTAGCCCTCAACATAACCCTCACCCTAGGTCCAATCGTAACCGTAATCGGATCTCTAACCCTAGCCCTCAACATAACCCTAACCCTAGGTCCAATCGTAACCCTAACCAGATCGCTAACACTGGCCCTCAACATAACCCTAACCCTAGGTCCAATCGTACCCCTAACCGGATCTCTAACCCTAGCCATCAACATAACCTTAACCCTAGGTCCAATAGTAACCCTAACCGGATCTCTAAACCTAGCCCTCAACATAACCCTAACCCTAGGTCCAATCGTAACCCTAACCGGATCTCTAACCCTAGCCCTCAACATAACCCTAACCCTAGGTCCAATCGTAAGCATAACCGGATCTCTATCCCTAGCCGTCAACATAACCCTTACCCTAGGTCCAATCGTAAGCATAACCGGATCTCTACCCCTAGCCCTCAACATAACCCTAAACCTAGGTCCAATCGCAAGCATAACCGGATCTCTAACCCTAGCCCTCAACATAACCCTAAGCCTAGGACCAATCGTAACCCTAACCGGATCTCTAACCCTAGCCCTCAACATAACCCTAACCCTAGGTCCAATCGTAACCCTAACAGGATCTCTAACCCTAGCCCTCAACATAACCCTAAACCTAGGTCCAATCGTAACCCTAACCGGATCTCTAACCCTAGCCCTCAACATAACCCTAACCCTAGGTCCAATCGTAACCCTAACCAGATCTCTAACCCTAGCCCTCAACATAACGCAAAACCGAGGTCCAATCGTAACCCTAACCGGATCTCTAACCCTAGCCCTCAACATAACCCTAAACCTAGGTCCAATCGTAAGCATAACCGGATCTCTAACCCTAGCCCTCAACATAACAATAGCCTAGGTCCAATCGTAAGCATAACCGGATCTCTAAACGAAACCCTCAACATAACCCTAACCCTAGGTCCAATCGTAACCCTAACCGGATCTCTAACCCAAGCCCTCAACATAACCCTAACCCTAGGTCCAATCGTAAGCATAACCGGATCTCTAACCCTAGCCCTCAACATAACCCTAACCCTAGGTCCAATCGTAAGCATAACCGGATCTCTAACCCTAGCCCTCAACATAACCCTAACCCTAGGTCCAATCGTAACCCTAACCGGATCGCTAACCCTAGCCCTCAACATAACCCTAACCCTAGGTCCAATCGTAAGCATAACCGGATCTCTATCCCTAGCCCTCAACATAACCCTAACCCTAGGTCCAATCGTAACCCTAACCGGATCTCTAACCCTAGCCCTCAACATAACAATACCCTAGGTCCAATCGTAAGCATAACCGGATCTCTAACCCTAGCCCTCAACATACCCCTAACCCTAGGTCCAATCGTAACCCTAACCGGATCTCTAACCCTAGCCCTCAACATAACAATACCCTAGGTCCAATCGTAAGCATAACCGGATCTCTAACCCAAGCCCTCAACATAACCCTAACCCTAGGTCCAATCGTAACCCTAACCGGTTCTCTAACCCAAGCCCTCAACATAACCCTAACCCTAGGTCCAATCGTAACCCTAACCGGATCTCTAACCCAAGCCCTCAACATAACCCTAACCCTAGGTCCAATCGTAAGCATAACCGGATCTCTAACCCTAGCCCTCAACATAACACTAACCCTAGGTCCAATCGTAAGCATAACCGGAACTCTAACCCTAGCCCTCACCATAACCCTAACCCTAAGTCCAATCGTAACCCTAACCGGATCTCTAACCCTAGCCCTCAACATAACCCTAACCCTAGGTCCAATGGAAGCATAACCCGATCTCTAACCCTAGCCCTCAACATAACCCTAACCCTAGGTCCAATCGTAACCCTAACCGGATCTCTAACCCTACCCTCAACATAACCCTAACCCTAGGTCCAATCGTAAGCATAACCAGATCTCTAACCCTAGCCCTCAACATAACCCTAACCCTAGGTCCAATCGTAACCCTAACTGGATCTCTAACCCTATCCCTCAACATAACCCTAACCCTAGGTCCAATCGTAACCCTAACCGGATCTCTAACCCTAGCCCTCAACATAACCCTAACCCTAGGTCCAATCGTAACCCTAACCGGATCTCTAACCCTAGCCCTCAACATAACCCTAACCCTAGGTCCAATCGTAACCCTAACCGGATCTCTAACCCTAGCCCTCAACATAACCCTAACCCTAGGTCCAATCGTAACCCTAACCGGATCTCTAACCCTAGCCCCCAACATAACCCTAACCCTAGGTCCAATCGTAACCCTAACCGGATCTCTAACCCTAGCCCTCAACATAAGCCTAACCCTAGGTCCAATCGTAACCCTAACCGGATCTCTAACCCTAGCCCTCAACATAACCCTAACCCTAGGTCCAATCGTAACCGTAATCGGATCTCTAACCCTAGCCCTCAACATAACCCTAACCCTAGGTCCAATCGTAACCCTAACCAGATCGCTAACACTGGCCCTCAACATAACCCTAACCCTAGGTCCAATCGTAACACTAACCGGATCTCTAACCCTAGCCCTCAACATAACCCTAACCCTAGGTCCAATCGTAACCCTAACCGGATCTCTAACCCTAGCCCTCAACATAACCCTAACCCTAGGTCCAATCGTAACCCTAACCGGATCTCTAACCCTAGCCCTCAACATAACCCTAACCCTAGGTCCAATCGTAACCCTAACCGGATCTCTAACCCTAGCCCTCAACATAACCCTAACCCTAGGTCCAATCGTAACCCTAACCGGATCTCTAACCCTAGCCCTCAACATAACCCTAACCCTAGGTCCAATCGTAACCCTAACCGGATCTCTAACCCTAGCCCTCAACATAACCCTAACCCTAGGTCCAATCGTAACCCTAACCGGATCTCTAACCCTAGCCCTCAACATAACCCTAACCCTAGGTCCAATCGTAACCCTAACCGGATCTCTAAACCTAGCCCTCAACATAACCCTAACCCTAGGTCCAATCGTAAGCATAACCGGATCTCTAACCCTAGTCCTCAACATAACCCTAACCCTAGGTCCAATCGTAACCCTAACCGGATCTCTAACCCTAGCCCTCCTCATAACCCTAACCCTAGTTCCAATCGTAACCCTAACCGGATCTCTAACCCTAGCCCTCAACATAACCCTAACCCTAGGTCCAATCGTAACCCTAACCGGATCTCTAACCCTAGCCCTCAACATAACCCTAACCCTAGGTCCAATCTTAACCCTAACCGGATCTCTAACCCTAGCCCTCAACATAACCCTAACCCTAGGTCCAATCGTAACCCTAACCGGATCTCTAACCCTAGCCCTCAACATAACCCTAACCCTAGGTCCAATCGTAACCCTAACCGGATCTCTAACCCTAGCCCTCAACATAACCCTAACCCTAGGTCCAATCGTAACCCTAACCGGATCTCTAACCCTAGCCCTCAACATAACCCTAACCCTAGGTCCAATCGTAACCCTAACCGGATTTCTAACCCTAGCCCTCAACATAACCCTAACCCTAGGTCCAATCGTAACCCTAACCGGATCTCTAACCCTAGCCCTCAACATAACTCTAACCCTAGGTCCAATCGAAACCGTAACCTGATCTCTAAACCTAGCCCTCAACATAACCCTAACCCTAGGCCCAATCGAAACCCTAACCGGATCTCTAACCCTAGCCCTCAACATAACCCTAACCCTAGGTCCTATCGTAACCCTAACCGGATCTCTAACCCTAGCCCTCAACATAACCCTAACCCTAGGTCCAATCGTAACCCTAACCGGATCTCTAACCCTAGCCCTCAACATAACCCTAACCCTAGGTCCAATCGTAACCCTAACCGGATCTCTAATGCTAGCCCTCAACATAACCCTAACCCTAGGTACAATCGTAACCCTAACCGGATCTCTAACCCTAGCCCTCAACATAACCCTAACCCTAGGTCCAATCGTAACCCTAACCGGATCTCTAACCCTAGCCCTCAACATAACCCTAACCCTAGGTCCAATCGTAACCCTAACCGGATCTCTAACCCTAGCCCTCAACATAACCCTAACCCTAGGTCCAATCGTAACCCTAACCGGATCTCTAACCCTAGCTCTCAACATAACCCTAACCCTAGGTCCAATCGTAAGCATAACCGGATCTCTAACCCTAGCCGTCAACATAACCCTAAACCTAGGTCCAATCGTAAGCATAACCGGATCTCTAACCCTAGCCCTCAACATAACCCTAACCCTAGGTCCAATCGTAACCCTAACCGGATCTCTAACCCTAACCCTCAACATAACCCTAACCCTAGGTCCAATCGTAAACCTAACCGGATCTCTAACCCTAGCCCTCAACATAACCCTAACCCTAGGTCGAATCGTAACCCTAACCGGATCTCTAACCCTAGCCCTCAACATAACCCTAAACCGAGGTCCAATCGTAACCCTAACCGGATCTCTAACTCTAGCCCTCAACATAACCCTAAACCTAGGTCCAATCGTAAGCATAACCGGATCTCTAACCCTAGCCCTCAACATAACAATAGCCTAGGTCCAATCGTAAGCATAACCGGATCTCTAACCGAAGCCCTCAACATAACCCTAACCCTAGGTCCAATCGTAACCCTAACCGGATCACTAACCCAAGTCTTCAACATAACCCTAACCCTAGGTCCAACCGTAACCCTAACCGGATCTCTAACCCTAGCCCTCAACATAACCCTAACCCTAGGTCCAATCGTAACCCTAACCGGATCTCTAACCCTAGCCCTCAACATAACCCTAACCCTAGGTCCAATTGTAACCCTAACCGGATCTCTAAACCTAGCCCTCAACATAACGCTAACCCTAGGTCCAATCGTAAGCATAACCGGATCTCTAACCCTAGTCCTCAACATAACCCTAACCCTAGGTCCAATCGTAACCCTAACCGGATCTCTAACCCTAGCCCTCCTCATAACCCTAACCCTAGTTCCAATCCTAACCCTAACCGGATCTCTAACCCTAGCCCTCAACATAACCCTAACCCTAGGTCCAATCGTAACCCTAACCGGATCTCTAACCCTAGCCCTCAACATAACCCTAACCCTAGGTCCAATCGTAACCCTAACCGGATCTCTAACCCTAGCCCTCAACATAACCCTAACCCTAGGTCCAATCGTAACCCTAACCGGATCTCTAACCCTAGCCCTCAGCATAACCCTAACCCTAGGTCCAATCGTAACCCTAACCGGATCTCTAACCCTAGCCCTCAACATAACCCTAACCCTAGGTCCAATCGAAACCCTAACCTGATCTCTAAACCTAGCCCTCAACATAACCCTAACCCTAGGTCCAATCGAAACCCTAACCGGATCTCTAACCCTAGCCCTCAACATAACCCTAACCCTAGGTCCAATCGTAACCCTAACCGGATCTCTAACCCTAGCCCTCAACATAACCCTAACCCTAGGTCCAATCGTAACCCTAACCGGATCTCTAACCCTAGCCCTCAACATAACCCTAACCCTAGGTCCAATCGTAACCCTAACCGGATCTCTAACCCTAGCCCTCAACATAACCCTAACCCTAGGTCCAATCGTAACCCTAACCGGATCTCTAATGCTAGCCCTCAACATAACCCTAACCCTAGGTCCAATCGTAAGCATAACCGGATCTCTAACCCTAGCCCTCAACATAACCCTAACCCTAGGTCCAATCGTAACCCTAACCGGATCTCTAACCCTAGCCCTCAACATAACCCTAACCCTAGGTCCAATCGTAACCCTAACCGGATCGCTAACCCAAGCCCTCAACATAACCCTAACCCTAGGTCCATTCGTAAGCATAACCGGATCTCTAACCCAAGCCCTCAACATAACCCTAACCCTAGTTCCAATCGTAAGCATAACCGGATCTCTAACCCTAGCCCTCAACATAACCCTAACCCTAGGTCCAATCGTAACTCTAACAGGATCTCTAAACCTAGCCCTTAACATAACCCTAACCCTAGGTCCAATCGTAACCCTAACCGGATCTCTAACCCTAGCCCTCAACATAACCCTAACCCTAGGTCCAATCGTAACCCTAACCGGATCTCTAACCCTAGCCCTCAACATAACCCTAACCCTAGGTCCAATCGTAAGCATAACCGGAACTCTAACCCTAGCCCTCACCATAACCCTAACCCTAAGTCCAATCGTAACCCTAACCGGATCTCTAACCCTAGCCCTCAACATAACCCTAACCCTAGGTCCAATCGAAGCATAACCGGATCTCTAACCCTAGCCCTCAACATAACCCTAACCCTAGGTCCAATCGTAACCCTAACCGGATCTCTAACCCTAGCCCTCAACATAACCCTAACCCTAGGTCCAATCGTAACCCTAACCGGATCTCTAACCCTAGCCCTCAACATAACCCTAACCCTAGTTCCAATCGTAACCCTAACCGGATCTCTAACCCTAGCCCTCAACATATCTCTAACCCTAAGTCCAATCGTAAGCATAACCGGATCTCTAACCCTACCCTCAACATAACCCTAACCCTAGGTCCAATCGTAAGCATAACCGGATCTCTAACCCTAGCCCTCAACATAACCCTAACCCTAGGTCCAATCGTAACCCTAACTGGATCTCTAACCCTACCCCTCAACATAACCCTAACCCTAGGTCCAATCGTAACCCTAACCGGATCTCTAACCCTAGCCCTCAACATAACCCTAACCCTAGGTCCAATCGTAACCCTAACCGGATCTCTAACCCTAGCCCTCAACATAACCCTAACCCTAGGTCCAATCGTAACCCTAACCGGATCTCTAACCCTAGCCCTCAACATAATCCTAACCCTAGGTCCAATCGTAACCCTAACCGGATCTCTAACCCTAGCCCCCAACATAACCCTAACCCTAGGTCCAATCGTAACCGTAACCGGATCTCTAACCCTAGCCCTCAACATAAGCCTAACCCTAGGTCCAATCGTAACCCTAACCGGATCTCTAACCCTAGCCCTCAACATAAGCCTAACCCTAGGTCCAATCGTAACCCTAACCGGATCTCTAACCCTAGCCCTCAACATAACCCTAACCCTAGGTCCAATCGTAACCCTAACCGGATCTCTAACCCTAGCCCTCAACATAACCCTAACCCTAGGTCCAATCGTAACCCTAACCGGATCTCTAACCCTAGCCCTCAACATAACCCTAACCCTAGGTCCAATCGTAACCCTAACCGGATCTCTAACCCTAGCCCTCAACATAACGCAAAACCGAGGTCCAATCGTAACCCTAACCGGATCTCTAACCCTAGCCCTCAACATAACCCTAAACCTAGGTCCAATCGTAAGCATAACCGGATCTCTAAACGAAACCCTCAACATAACCCTAACCCTAGGTCCAATCGTAACCCTAACCGGATCTCTCACCCAAGCCCTCAACATAACCCTAACCCTAGGTCCATTCGTAGGCATAACCGGATCTCTAACCCTAGCCCTCAACATAACCCTAACCCTAGGTCCAATCGTAAGCATAACCGGATCTCTAACCCTAGCCCTCAACATAACCCTAACCCTAGGTCCAATCGTAACCCTAACCGGATCGCTAACCCTAGCCCTCAACATAACCCTAACCCTAGGTCCAATCGTAAGCATAACCGGATCTCTAACCCTAGCCCTCAACATAACCCTAACCCTAGGTCCAATCGTAACCCTAACAGGATCTCTAACCCAAACCTTCAAAATAACCCTAACCCTAGGTCCAATCGTAACCCTAACCGGATCTCTAACCCTAGCCCTCAACATAACCCTAACCCTAGGTCCAATCGTAACCCTAACCGGATCTCTAACCCTAGCCCTCAACATAACCCTAACCCTTGGTCCAATCGTAACCCTAACCGGATCTCTAACCCTGGACCTCAACATAACCCTAACCCTAGGTCCCATTGTAACCCTAACCGGATCTCTAACCCTAGCCCTCAACATAACAATACCCTAGGTCCAATCGTAAGCATAACCGGATCTCTAACCCAAGCCCTCAACATAACCCTAACCCTAGGTCCAATTGTAACCCTAACCGGATCTCTAACCCTAGCCCTCAACATAACAATACCCTAGGTCCAATCGTAAGCATAACCGGATCTCTAACCCAAGCCCTCAACATAACCCTAACCCTAGGTCCAATCGTAACCCTAACCGGATCTCTAACCCTAGCCCTCAACATAACCCTAACCCTAGGTCCAATCGTAACCCTAACCGGATCGCTAACCCAAGCCCTCAACATAACCCTAACCCTAGGTCCATTCGTAAGCATAACCGGATCTCTAACCCAAGCCCTCAACATAACCCTAACCCTAGTTCCAATCGTAAGCATAACCGGATCTCTAACCCTAGCCCTCAACATAACCCTAACCCTAGGTCCAATCGTAACTCTAACAGGATCTCTAAACCTAGCCCTTAACATAACCCTAACCCTAGGTCCAATCGTAACCCTAACCGGATCTCTAACCCTAGCCCTCAACATAACCCTAACCCTAGGTCCAATCGTAACCCTAACCGGATCTCTAACCCTAGCCCTCAACATAACCCTAACCCTAGGTCCAATCGTAAGCATAACCGGAACTCTAACCCTAGCCCTCACCATAACCCTAACCCTAAGTCCAATCGTAACCCTAACCGGATCTCTAACCCTAGCCCTCAACATAACCCTAACCCTAGGTCCAATCGAAGCATAACCGGATCTCTAACCCTAGCCCTCAACATAACCCTAACCCTAGGTCCAATCGTAACCCTAACCGGATCTCTAACCCTAGCCCTCAACATAACCCTAACCCTAGGTCCAATCGTAACCCTAACCGGATCTCTAACCCTAGCCCTCAACATAACCCTAACCCTAGTTCCAATCGTAACCCTAACCGGATCTCTAACCCTAGCCCTCAACATATCTCTAACCCTAAGTCCAATCGTAAGCATAACCGGATCTCTAACCCTACCCTCAACATAACCCTAACCCTAGGTCCAATCGTAAGCATAACCGGATCTCTAACCCTAGCCCTCAACATAACCCTAACCCTAGGTCCAATCGTAACCCTAACTGGATCTCTAACCCTACCCCTCAACATAACCCTAACCCTAGGTCCAATCGTAACCCTAACCGGATCTCTAACCCTAGCCCTCAACATAACCCTAACCCTAGGTCCAATCGTAACCCTAACCGGATCTCTAACCCTAGCCCTCAACATAACCCTAACCCTAGGTCCAATCGTAACCCTAACCGGATCTCTAACCCTAGCCCTCAACATAATCCTAACCCTAGGTCCAATCGTAACCCTAACCGGATCTCTAACCCTAGCCCCCAACATAACCCTAACCCTAGGTCCAATCGTAACCGTAACCGGATCTCTAACCCTAGCCCTCAACATAAGCCTAACCCTAGGTCCAATCGTAACCCTAACCGGATCTCTAACCCTAGCCCTCAACATAAGCCTAACCCTAGGTCCAATCGTAACCCTAACCGGATCTCTAACCCTAGCCCTCAACATAACCCTAACCCTAGGTCCAATCGTAACCCTAACCGGATCTCTAACCCTAGCCCTCAACATAACCCTAACCCTAGGTCCAATCGTAACCCTAACCGGATCTCTAACCCTAGCCCTCAACATAACCCTAACCCTAGGTCCAATCGTAACCCTAACCGGATCTCTAACCCTAGCCCTCAACATAACGCAAAACCGAGGTCCAATCGTAACCCTAACCGGATCTCTAACCCTAGCCCTCAACATAACCCTAAACCTAGGTCCAATCGTAAGCATAACCGGATCTCTAAACGAAACCCTCAACATAACCCTAACCCTAGGTCCAATCGTAACCCTAACCGGATCTCTCACCCAAGCCCTCAACATAACCCTAACCCTAGGTCCATTCGTAGGCATAACCGGATCTCTAACCCTAGCCCTCAACATAACCCTAACCCTAGGTCCAATCGTAAGCATAACCGGATCTCTAACCCTAGCCCTCAACATAACCCTAACCCTAGGTCCAATCGTAACCCTAACCGGATCGCTAACCCTAGCCCTCAACATAACCCTAACCCTAGGTCCAATCGTAAGCATAACCGGATCTCTAACCCTAGCCCTCAACATAACCCTAACCCTAGGTCCAATCGTAACCCTAACAGGATCTCTAAACCTAGCCCTCAACATAACCCTAACCCTAGGTCCAATCGTAACCCTAACCGGATCTCTATCCCTAGCCCTCAACATAACCCTAACCCTAGGTCCAATCGTAACCCTAACCGGATCTCTAACCCTAGCCCTCAACATAACAATACCCTAGGTCCAATCGTAAGCATAACCGGATCTCTAACCCAAGCCCTCAACATAACCCTAACCCTAGGTCCAATCGTAACCCTAACCGTATCTCTAACCCAAGCCCTCAACATAACCCTAACCCTAGGTCCAATCGTAAGCATAACCGGATCTCTAACCCTAGCCCTCAACATAACCCTAACCCTAGGTCCAATCGTAACCCTAACCGGATCTCTAACCCTAGCCCTCAACATAACAATACCCTAGGTCCAATCGTAAGCATAACCGGATCTCTAACCCAAGCCCTCAACATAACCCTAACCCTAGGTCCAATCGTAACCCTAACCGGATCTCTAACCCTAGCCCTCAACATAACCCTAACCCTAGGTCCAATCGTAACCCTAACCGGATCTCTAACCCTAGCCCTCAACATAACCTTAACCCTAGGTCCATTCGTAACCATAACCGGATCTCTAACCCTAGCCCTCAACATAACCCTTACCCTAGGTCCAATCGTAACCCTAACCGGATCTCTAACCCTAGCCCTCAACATAACAATACCCTAGGTCCTATCGTAAGCATAACCGGATCTCTAACCCAAGCCCTCAACATAACCCTAACCCTAGGTCCAATCGTAACCCTAACCGGATCTCTAACCCTAGCCCTCAACATAACCCTAACCCTAGGTCCAATCGTAACCCTAACCGGATCTCTAACCCTAGCCCTCAACATAACCCTAACCCTAGGTCCAATCATAACCCTAACCGGATCTCTAAACCTAGCCCTCAACATAACCCTAACCCTAGGTCCAATCGTAAGCATAACCGGATCTCTAACCCTAGTCCTCAACATAACCCTAACCCTAGGTCCAATCGTAACCCTAACCGGATCTCTAACCCTAGCCCTCCTCATAACCCTAACCCTAGTTCCAATCGTAACCCTAACCGGATCTCTAACCCTAGCCCTCAACATAACCCTAACCCTAGGTCCAATCGTAACCCTAACCGGATCTCTAACCCTAGCCCTCAACATAACCCTAACCCTAGGTCCAATCGTAACCCTAACCGGATCTCTAACCCTAACCCTCAACATAACCCTAACCCTAGGTCCAATCGTAACCCTAACCGGATCTCTAACCCTAGCCCTCAACATAACCCTAACCCTAGGTCCAATCGTAACCCTAACCGGATCTCTAACCCTAGCCCTCAACATAACCCTAACCCTAGGTCCAATCGTAACCCTAACCGGATCTCTAACCCTAGCCCTCAACATAACCCTAACCCTAGGTCCAATCGTAACCCTAACCGGATCTCTAACCCTAGCCCTCAACATAACCCTAACCCTAGGTCCAATCGTAACCCTAACCGGATCTCTAACCCTAGCCCTCAACATAACCCTAACCCTAGGTCCAATCGTAACCCTAACCGGATCTCTAAACCTAGCCCTCAACATAACCCTAACCCTAGGTCCAATCGTAAGCATAACCGGATCTCTAACCCTAGTCCTCAACATAACCCTAACCCTAGGTCCAATCGTAACCCTAACCGGATCTCTAACCCTAGCCCTCCTCATAACCCTAACCCTAGTTCCAATCGTAACCCTAACCGGATCTCTAACCCTAGCCCTCAACATAACCCTAACCCTAGGTCCAATCGTAACCCTAACCGGATCTCTAACCCTAGCCCTCAACATAACCCTAACCCTAGGTCCAATCTTAACCCTAACCGGATCTCTAACCCTAGCCCTCAACATAACCCTAACCCTAGGTCCAATCGTAACCCTAACCGGATCTCTAACCCTAGCCCTCAACATAACCCTAACCCTAGGTCCAATCGTAACCCTAACCGGATCTCTAACCCTAGCCCTCAACATAACCCTAACCCTAGGTCCAATCGTAACCCTAACCGGATCTCTAACCCTAGCCCTCAACATAACCCTAACCCTAGGTCCAATCGTAACCCTAACCGGATCTCTAACCCTAGCCCTCAACATAACCCTAACCCTAGGTCCAATCGTAACCCTAACCGGATCTCTAACCCTAGCCCTCAACATAACCCTAACCCTAGGTCCAATCGTAACCCTAACCGGATCTCTAACCCTAGCCCTCAACATAACCCTAACCCTAGGTCCAATCGTAACCCTAACCGGATCTCTAAACCTAGCCCTCAACATAACCCTAACCCTAGGTCCAATCGAAACCCTAACCGGATCTCTAACCCTAGCCCTCAACATAACCCTAACCCTAGGTCCTATCGTAACCCTAACCGGATCTCTAACCCTAGCCCTCAACATAACCCTAACCCTAGGTCCAATCGTAACCCTAAACGGATCTCTAACCCTAGCCCTCAACATAACCCTAACCCTAGGTCCAATCGTAACCCTAACCGGATCTCTAACCCTAGCCCTCAACATAACCCTAACCCTAGGTCCAATCGTAACCCTAACCGGATCTCTAATGCTAGCCCTCAACATAACCCTAACCCTAGGTCCAATCGTAACCCTAACCGGATCTCTAACCCTAGCCCTCAAAATAACCCTAACCCTAGGTCCAATCGTAACCCTAACCGGATCTCTAACCCTAGCTCTCAACATAACCCTAACCCTAGGTCCAATCGTAAGCATAACCGGATCTCTAACCCTAGCCGTCAACATAACCCTAAACCTAGGTCCAATCGTAAGCATAACCGGATCTCTAACCCTAGCCCTCAACATAACCCTAACCCTAGGTCCAATCGTAACCCTAACCGAATCTCTAACCCTAGCCCTCAACATAACCCTAACCCTACGTCCAATCGTAACCCTAACCGGATCTCTAACCCTAGCCCTCAACATAACCCTAACCCTAGGTCCAATCGTAACCCTAACCGGATCTCTAACCCTAGCCCTCAACATAACCCTAACCCTAGGTCGAATCGTAACCCTAACCGGATCTCTAACCCTAGCCCTCAACATAACCCTAAACCGAGGTCCAATCGTAACCCTAACCGGATCTCTAACTCTAGCCCTCAACATAACCCTAAACCTAGGTCCAATCGTAAGCATAACCGGATCTCTAACCCTAGCCCTCAACATAACAATAGCCTAGGTCCAATCGTAAGCATAACCGGATCTCTAACCGAAGCCCTCAACATAACCCTAACCCTAGGTCCAATCGTAACCCTAACCGGATCACTAACCCAAGTCTTCAACATAACCCTAACCCTAGGTCCAATCGTAACCCTAACCGGATCTCTAACCCTAGCCCTCAAAAAAACCCTAACCCTAGGTCCAATCGTATGCATAACCGGATCTCTAAACCTAGCCCTCAACATAACCCTAACCCTAGGTCCAATCGTAACCCTAACCGGATCTCTAACCCAAGCCTTCAACATAACCCTAACCCTAGGTCCAATCGTAACCCTAACCGGATCTCTAACCCTAGCCCTCAACATAACCCTAACCCTAGGTCCAATCGTAACCCTAACCGGATCTCTAACCCTAGCCCTCAACATAACCCTAACCCTAGCTCCAAACGTAACCCTAACCGGATCTCTAACCCTAGCCCTCAACACAACCCTAACCCTAGGTCCAATCGTAACCATAACCGGATCTCTAAACCTAGCCCTCAACATAACCCTTACCCTAGGTCCAATCGTAACCCTAACCGGATCTCTAAGCCTAGCCCTCAACATAACAATACCCTAGGTCCTATCGTAAGCATAACCGGATCTCTAACCCAAGCCCTCAACATAACCCTAACCCTAGGTCCAATCGTAACCCTAACCGGATCTCTAACCCTAGCCCTCAACATAACCCTAACCCTAGGTCCAATCGTAACCCTAACCGGATCTCTAACCCTAGCCCTCAACATAACCCTAACCCTAGGTCCAATCGTAACCCTAACCGGATCTCTAAACCTAGCCCTCAACATAACCCTAACCCTAGGTCCAATCGTAAGCATAACCGGATCTCTAACCCTAGTCCTCAACATAACCCTAACCCTAGGTCCAATCGTAACCCTAACCGGATCTCTAACCCTAGCCCTCCTCATAACCCTAACCCTAGTTCCAATCGTAACCCTAACCGGATCTCTAACCCTAGCCCTCAACATAACCCTAACCCTAGGTCCAATCGTAACCCTAACCGGATCTCTAACCCTAGCCCTCAACATAACCCTAACCCTAGGTCCAATCGTAACCCTAACCGGATCTCTAACCCTAGCCCTCAACATAACCCTAACCCTAGGTCCAATCGTAACCCTAACCGGATCTCTAACCCTAGCCCTCAACATAACCCTAACCCTAGGTTCAATCGTATCCCTAACCGGATCTCTAACCCTAGCCCTCAACATAACCCTAACCCTAGGTCCAATCGTAACCCTAACCGGATCTCTAACCCTAGCCCTCAACATAACCCTAACCCTAGGTCCAATCGTAACCCTAACCGGATCTCTAACCCTAGCCCTCAACATAACCCTAACCCTAGGTCCAATCGTCACCCTAACCGGATCTCTAACCCTAGCCCTCAACATAACCCTAACCCTAGGTCCAATCGTAACCCTAACCGGATCTCTAAACCTAGCCCTCAACATAACCCTAACCCTAGGTCCAATCGTAAGCATAACCGGATCTCTAACCCTAGTCCTCAACATAACCCTAACCCTAGGTCCAATCGTAACCCTAACCGGATCTCTAACCCTAGCCCTCCTCATAACCCTAACCCTAGTTCCAATCGTAACCCTAACCGGATCTCTAACCCTAGCCCTCAACATAACCCTAACCCTAGGTCCAATCGTAACCCTAACCGGATCTCTAACCCTAGCCCTCAACATAACCCTAACCCTAGGTCCAATCTTAACCCTAACCGGATCTCTAACCCTAGCCCTCAACATAACCCTAACCCTAGGTCCAATCGTAACCCTAACCGGATCTCTAACCCTAGCCCTCAACATAACCCTAACCCTAGGTCCAATCGTAACCCTAACCGGATCTCTAACCCTAGCCCTCAACATAACCCTAACCCTAGGTCCAATCGTAACCCTAACCGGATCTCTAACCCTAGCCCTCAACATAACCCTAACCCTAGGTCCAATCGTAACCCTAACCGGATCTCTAACCCTAGCCCTCAACATAACCCTAACCCTAGGTCCAATCGTAACCCTAACCGGATCTCTAACCCTAGCCCTCAACATAACCCTAACCCTAGGTCCAATCGTAACCCTAACCGGATCTCTAACCCTAGCCCTCAACATAACCCTAACCCTAGGTCCAATCGTAACCCTAACCGGATCTCTAAACCTAGCCCTCAACATAACCCTAACCCTAGGTCCAATCGAAACCCTAACCGGATCTCTAACCCTAGCCCTCAACATAACCCTAACCCTAGGTCCTATCGTAACCCTAACCGGATCTCTAACCCTAGCCCTCAACATAACCCTAACCCTAGGTCCAATCGTAACCCTAACCGGATCTCTAACCCTAGCCCTCAACATAGCCCTAACCCTAGGTCCAATCGTAACCCTAACCGGATCTCTAACCCTAGCCCTCAACATAACCCTAACCCTAGGTCCAATCGTAACCCTAACCGGATCTCTAATGCTAGCCCTCAACATAACCCTAACCCTAGGTCCAATCGTAACCCTAACCGGATCTCTAACCCTAGCCCTCAAAATAACCCTAACCCTAGGTCCAATCGTAACCCTAACCGGATCTCTAACCCTAGCTCTCAACATAACCCTAACCCTAGGTCCAATCGTAAGCATAACCGGATCTCTAACCCTAGCCGTCAACATAACCCTAAACCTAGGTCCAATCGTAAGCATAACCGGATCTCTAACCCTAGCCCTCAACATAACCCTAACCCTAGGTCCAATCGTAACCCTAACCGAAACTCTAACCCTAGCCCTCAACATAACCCTAACCCTACGTCCAATCGTAACCCTAACCGGATCTCTAACCCTAGCCCTCAACATAACCCTAACCCTAGGTCCAATCGTAACCCTAACCGGATCTCTAACCCTAGCCCTCAACATAACCCTAACCCTAGGTCGAATCGTAACCCTAACCGGATCTCTAACCCTAGCCCTCAACATAACCCTAAACCGAGGTCCAATCGTAACCCTAACCGGATCTCTAACTCTAGTCCTCAACATAACCCTAAACCTAGGTCCAATCGTAAGCAGAACCGGATCTCTAACCCTAGCCCTCAACATAACAATAGCCTAGGTCCAATCGTAAACATAACCGGATCTCTAACCGAAGCCCTCAACATAACCCTAACCCTAGGTCCAATCGTAACCCTAACCGGATCACTAACCCAAGTCTTCAACATAACCCTAACCCTAGGTCCAATCGTAACCCTAACCGGATCTCTAACCCTAGCCCTCAAAAAAACCCTAACCCTAGGTCCAATCGTATGCATAACCGGATCTCTAAACCTAGCCCTCAACATAACCCTAACCCTAGGTCCAATCGTAACCCTAACCGGATCTCTAACCCAAGCCTTCAACATAACCCTAACCCTAGGTCCAATCGTAACCCTAACCGGATCTCTAACCCTAGCCCTCAACATAACCCTAACCCTAGGTCCAATCGTAACCCTAACCGGATCTCTAACCCTAGCCCTCAACATAACCCTAACCCTAGCTCCAAACGTAACCCTAACCGGATCTCTAACCCTAGCCCTCAACACAACCCTAACCCTAGGTCCAATCGTAACCATAACCGGATCTCTAAACCTAGCCCTCAACATAACCCTTACCCTAGGTCCAATCGTAACCCTAACCGGATCTCTAAGCCTAGCCCTCAACATAACAATACCCTAGGTCCTATCGTAAGCATAACCGGATCTCTAACCCAAGCCCTCAACATAACCCTAACCCTAGGTCCAATCGTAACCCTAACCGGATCTCTAACCCTAGCCCTCAACATAACCCTAACCCTAGGTCCAATCGTAACCCTAACCGGATCTCTAACCCTAGCCCTCAACATAACCCTAACCCTAGGTCCAATTGTAACCCTAACCGGATCTCTAAACCTAGCCCTCAACATAACCCTAACCCTAGGTCCAATCGTAAGCATAACCGGATCTCTAACCCTAGTCCTCAACATAACCCTAACCCTAGGTCCAATCGTAACCCTAACCGGATCTCTAACCCTAGCCCTCCTCATAACCCTAACCCTAGTTCCAATCGTAACCCTAACCGGATCTCTAACCCTAGCCCTCAACATAACCCTAACCCTAGGTCCAATCGTAACCCTAACCGGATCTCTAACCCTAGCCCTCAACATAACCCTAACCCTAGGTCCAATCGTAACCCTAACCGGATCTCTAACCCTAGCCCTCAACATAACCCTAACCCTAGGTCCAATCGTAACCCTAACCGGATCTCTAACCCTAGCCCTCAACATAACCCTAACCCTAGGTTCAATCGTAACCCTAACCGGATCTCTAACCCTAGCCCTCAACATAACCCTAACCCTAGGTCCAATCGTAACCCTAACCGGATCTCTAACCCTAGCCCTCAACATAACCCTAACCCTAGGTCCAATCGTAACCCTAACCGGATCTCTAACCCTAGCCCTCAACATAACCCTAACCCTAGGTCCAATCGTAACCCTAACCGGATCTCTAACCCTAGCCCTCAACATAACGCTAACCCTAGGTCCAATCGTAAGCATAACCGGATCTCTAACCCTAGTCCTCAACATAACCCTAACCCTAGGTCCAATCGTAACCCTAACCGGATCTCTAACCCTAGCCCTCCTCATAACCCTAACCCTAGTTCCAATCGTAACCGTAACCGGATCTCTAACCCTAGCCCTCAACATAACCCTAACCCTAGGTCCAATCGTAACCCTAACCGGATCTCTAACCCTAGCCCTCAACATAACCCTAACCCTAGGTCCAATCGTAACCCTAACCGGATCTCTAACCCTAGCCCTCAACATAACCCTAACCCTAGGTCCAATCGTAACCCTAACCGGATCTCTAACCCTAGCCCTCAGCATAACCCTAACCCTAGGTCCAATCGTAACCCTAACCGGATCTCTAACCCTAGCCCTCAACATAACTCTAACCCTAGGTCCAATCGAAACCCTAACCTGATCTCTAAACCTAGCCCTCAACATAACCCTAACCCTAGGTCCAATCGAAACCCTAACCGGATCTCTAACCCTAGCCCTCAACATAACCCTAACCCTAGGTCCAATCGTAACCCTAACCGGATCTCTAACCCTAGCCCTCAACATAACCCTAACCCTAGGTCCAATCGTAACCCTAACCGGATCTCTAACCCTAGCCCTCAACATAACCCTAACCCTAGGTCCAATCGTAACCCTAACCGGATCTCTAACCCTAGCCCTCAACATAACCCTAACCCTAGGTCCAATCGTAACCCTAACCGGATCTCTAACCCTAGCCCTCAACATAACCCTAACCCTAGGTCCAATCGTAACCCTAACCGGATCTCTAACCCTAGCCCTCAACATAACCCTAACCCTAGGTCCAATCGTAACCCTAACCGGATCTCTAACCCTAGCCCTCAACATAACCTTAACCCTAGGTCCAATCGTAACCCTAACCGGATCTCTAACCCTAGCTCTCAACATAACCCTAACCCTAGGTCCAATCGTAAGCATAACCGGATCTCTAACCCTAGCCGTCAACATAACCCTAAACCTAGGTCCAATCGTAAGCATAACCGGATCTCTAACCCTAGCCCTCAACATAACCCTAACCCTAGGTCCAATCGTAACCCTAACCGGATCGCTAACCCTAGCCCTCAACATAACCCTAACCCTAGTTCCAATCGTAACCCTAACCGGATCTCTAACCCTAGCCCTCAACATAACCCTAACCCTAGGTCCAATCGTAACCCTAACCGGATCTCTAACCCTAGCCCTCAACATAACCCTAACCCTAGGTCGAATCGTAACCCTAACCGGATCTCTAACCCTAGCCCTCAACATAACCCTAAACCGAGGTCCAATCGTAACCCTAACCGGATCTCTAACTCTAGACCTCAACATAACCCTAAACCTAGGTCCAATCGTAAGCATAACCGGATCTCTAACCCTAGCCCTCAACATAACAATAGCCTAGGTCCAATCGTAAGCATAACCGGATCTCTAACCGAAGCCCTCAACATAACCCTAACCCTAGGTCCAATCGTAACCCTAACCGGATCACTAACCCAAGCCTTCAACATAACCCTAACCCTAGGTCCAATCGTAACCCTAACCGGATCTCTAACCCTAGCCCTCAACAAAACCCTAACCCTAGGTCCAATCGTATGCATAACCGGATCTCTAAACCTATCCCTCAACATAACCCTAACCCTAGGTCCAATCGTAACCCTAACCGGATCTCTAACCCAAGCCTTCAACATAACCCTAACCCTAGGTCCAATCGTAACCCTAACCGGATCTCTAACCCTAGCCCTCAACATAACCCTAACCCTAGGTCCAATCGTAACCCTAACCGGATCTCTAACCATAGCCCTCAACATAACCCTAACCCTAGGTCCAATCGTAACCCTAACCGGATCTCTAACCCTAGACCTCAACATAACCCTAACCCTAGGTCCCATCGTAACCCTAACCGGATCTCTAACCCTAGCCCTCAACATAACAATACCCTAGGTCCAATCGTAAGCATAACCGGATCTCTAACCCTAACCCTCAACATAACCCTAACCCTAGGTCCAATCGTAACCCTAACCGGATCTCTAACCCAAGCCCTCAACATAACCCTAACCCTAGTTCCAATCGTAAGCATAACCGGATCTCTAACCCTAGCCCTCAACATAACCCTAACCCTAGGTCCAATCGTAACCCTAACCGGATCGATAACCCTAGCCCTCAACATAACCCTAACCCTAGGTCCAATCGTAACTCTAACAGGATCTCTAAACTTAGCCCTTAACATAACCCTAACCCTAGGTCCAATCGTAACCCTAACCGGATCTCTAACCCTAGCCCTCAACATAACCCTAACCCTAGGTCCAATCGTAACCCTAACCGGATCGCTAACCCTAGCCCTCAACATAACCCTAACCCTAGGTCCAATCGTAACTCTAACAGGATCTCTAAACTTAGCCCTTAACATAACCCTAACCCTAGGTCCAATCGTAACCCTAACCAGATCGCTAACTCTGGCCCTCAACATAACCCTAACCCTAGGTCCAATCGTACCCCTAACCGGATCTCTAACCCTAGCCATCAACATAACCTTAACCCTAGGTCCAATCGTAACCCTAACCGGATCTCTAACCCTAGCCCTCAACATAACCCTAACCCTAGGTCCAATCGTAACCCTAACCGGATCTCTAACCCTAGCCCTCAACATAACCCTAACCCTAGGTCCAATCGTAACCCTAACCGGATCTCTAACCCTAGCCGTCAACATAACCCTAACCCTAGGTCCAATCGTAACCCTAACCGGATCTCTAACCCTAGCCCTCAACATAACCCTAACCCTAGGTCCAATCGTAAGCATAACCGGATCTCTAACCCTAGCCGTCAACATAACCCTTACCCTAGGTCCAATCGTAAGCATAACCGGATCTCTAACCCTAGCCCTCAACATAACCCTAAACCTAGGTCCAATCGTAACCCTAACCGGATCGATAACCCTAGCCCTCAACATAACCCTAACCCTAGGTCCAATCGTAACTCTAACAGGATCTCTAAACTTAGCCCTTAACATAACCCTAACCCTAGGTCCAATCGTAACCCTAACCGGATCTCTAACCCTAGCCCTCAACATAACCCTAACCCTAGGTCCAATCGTAACCCTAACCGGATCGCTAACCCTAGCCCTCAACATAACCCTAACCCTAGGTCCAATCGTAACTCTAACAGGATCTCTAAACTTAGCCCTTAACATAACCCTAACCCTAGGTCCAATCGTAACCCTAACCAGATCGCTAACTCTGGCCCTCAACATAACCCTAACCCTAGGTCCAATCGTACCCCTAACCGGATCTCTAACCCTAGCCATCAACATAACCTTAACCCTAGGTCCAATCGTAACCCTAACCGGATCTCTAACCCTAGCCCTCAACATAACCCTAACCCTAGGTCCAATCGTAACCCTAACCGGATCTCTAACCCTAGCCCTCAACATAACCCTAACCCTAGGTCCAATCGTAACCCTAACCGGATCTCTAACCCTAGCCGTCAACATAACCCTAACCCTAGGTCCAATCGTAACCCTAACCGGATCTCTAACCCTAGCCCTCAACATAACCCTAACCCTAGGTCCAATCGTAAGCATAACCGGATCTCTAACCCTAGCCGTCAACATAACCCTTACCCTAGGTCCAATCGTAAGCATAACCGGATCTCTAACCCTAGCCCTCAACATAACCCTAAACCTAGGTCCAATCGTAAGCATAACCGGATCTCTAACCCTAGCCCTCAACATAACCCTAACCCTAGGACCAATCGTAACCCTAACCAGATCTCTAACCCTAGCCCTCAACATAACCCTAACCCTAGGTCCAATCGTAACCCTAACCGGATCTCTAACCCTAGCCCTCAAAATAACCCTAAACCTAGGTCCAATCGTAACCCTGACCGGATCTCTAACCCTAGCCCTCAACATAACCCTAACCATAGGTCCAATCGTAACCCTAACCGGATCTCTAACCCTAGCCCTCAACATAACGCAAAACCGAGGTCCAATCGTAACCCTAACCGGATCTCTAACCCTAGCCCTCAACATAACCCTAAACCTAGGTCCAATCGTAAGCATAACCGGATCTCTAACCCTAGCCCTCAACATAACAATAGCCTAGGTCCAATCGTAAGCATAACCGGATCTCTAAACGAAACCCTCCACATAACCCTAACCCTAGGTCCAATCGTAACCCTAACCGGATCTCTAACCCAAGCCCTCAACATAACCCTAACCCTAGGTCCAATCGTAACCCTAACCGGATTTCTAACCCAAGCCCTCAACATAACCCTAACCCTAGGTCCAATCGTATGCATAACCGGATCTCTAAACCTAGCCCTCAACATAACCCTAACCCTAGGTCCAATCGTAACCTTAACCGGATCTCTAACCCAAACCTTCAACATAACCCTAACCCTAGGTCCAATCGTAACCCTAACCGGATCTCTAACCCTAGCCCTCAACATAACCCTAACCCTAGGTCCAATAGTAACCCTAACCGGATCTCTAACCCTAGCCCTCAACATAACCCTAACCCTAGGTC
Organism: Miniopterus natalensis; assembly: GCF_054644295.1. NCBI lineage: Eukaryota > Metazoa > Chordata > Mammalia > Chiroptera > Miniopteridae > Miniopterus > Miniopterus natalensis. The sequence continues at coordinate 1,105,870 of NC_142086.1, read as the reverse complement.
CAATCGTAACCCTAACCGGATCTCTAACCCTGGACCTCAACATAACCCTAACCCTAGGTCCCATCGTAACCCTAACCGGATCTCTAACCCTAGCCCTCAACATAACAATACCCTAGGTCCAATCGTAAGCATAACCGGATCTCTAACCCAAGCCCTCAACATAACCCTAACCCTAGGTCCAATTGTAACCCTAACCGGATCTCTAACCCTAGCCCTCAACATAACAATACCCTAGGTCCAATCGTAAGCATAACCGGATCTCTAACCCAAGCCCTCAACATAACCCTAACCCTAGGTCCAATCGTAACCCTAACCGGATCTCTAATCCAAGCCCTCAACATAACCCTAACCCTAGTTCCAATCGTAAGCATAACCGGATCTCTAACCCTAGCCCTCAACATAACCCTAACCCTAGGTCCAATCGTAACTCTAACAGGATCTCTAAACCTAGCCCTTAACATAACCCTAACCCTAGGTCCAATCGTAACCCTAACCGGATCTCTAACCCTAGCCCTCAACATAACCCTAACCCTAGGTCCAATCGTAACCCTAACCGGATCTCTAACCCTAGCCCTCAACATAACCCTAACCCTAGGTCCAATCGTAAGCATAACCGGAACTCTAACCCTAGCCCTCACCATAACCCTAACCCTAAGTCCAATCGTAACCCTAACCGGATCTCTAACCCTAGCCCTCAACATAACCCTAACCCTAGGTCCAATCGAAGCATAACCGGATCTCTAACCCTAGCCCTCAACATAACCCTAACCCTAGGTCCAATCGTAACCCTAACCGGATCTCTAACCCTAGCCCTCAACATAACCCTAACCCTAGGTCCAATCGTAACCCTAACCGGATCTCTAACCCTAGCCCTCAACATAACCCTAACCCTAGTTCCAATCGTAACCCTAACCGGATCTCTAACCCTAGCCCTGAACATATCTCTAACCCTAGGTCCAATCGTAAGCATAACCGGATCTCTAACCCTACCCTCAACATAACCCTAACCCTAGGTCCAATCGTAACCCTAACCGGATCTCTAACCCAAGCCCTCAACATAACCCTAACCCTAGGTCCATTCGTAAGCATAACCGGATCTCTAACCCTAGCCCTCAACATAACCCTAACCCTAGGTCCAATCGTAAGCATAACCGGATCTCTAACCCTAGCCCTCAACATAACCCTAACCCTAGGTCCAATCGTAACCCTAACCGGATCGCTAACCCAAGCCCTCAACATAACCCTAACCCTAGGTCCATTCGTAAGCATAACCGGATCTCTAACCCAAGCCCTCAACATAACCCTAACCCTAGTTCCAATCGTAAGCATAACCGGATCTCTAACCCTAGCCCTCAACATAACCCTAACCCTAGGTCCAATCGTAACTCTAACAGGATCTCTAAACCTAGCCCTTAACATAACCCTAACCCTAGGTCCAATCGTAACCCTAACCGGATCTCTAACTCTAGCCCTCAACATAACCCTAACCCTAGGTCCAATCGTAACCCTAACCGGATCTCTAACCCTAGCCCTCAACATAACCCTAACCCTAGGTCCAATCGTAAGCATAACCGGAACTCTAACCCTAGCCCTCACCATAACTCTAACCCTAAGTCCAATCGTAACCCTAACCGGATCTCTAACCCTAGCCCTCAACATAACCCTAACCCTAGGTCCAATCGAAGCATAACCGGATCTCTAACCCTAGCCCTCAACATAACCCTAACCCTAGGTCCAATCGTAACCCTAACCGGATCTCTAACCCTAGCCCTCAACATAACCCTAACCCTAGGTCCAATCGTAACCCTAACCGGATCTCTAACCCTAGCCCTCAACATAACCCTAACCCTAGTTCCAATCGTAACCCTAACCGGATCTCTAACCCTAGCCCTCAACATATCTCTAACCCTAGGTCCAATCGTAAGCATAACCGGATCTCTAACCCTACCCTCAACATAACCCTAACCCTAGGTCCAATCGTAAGCATAACCGGATCTCTCACCCTAGCCCTCAATATAACCCTAACCCTAGGTCCAATCGTAACCCTAACTGGATCTCTAACCCTACCCCTCAACATAACCCTAACCCTAGGTCCAATCGTAACCCTAACCGGATCTCTAACCCTAGCCCTCAACATAACCCTAACCCTAGGTCCAATCGTAACCCTAACCGGATCTCTAACCCTAGCCCTCAACATAACCCTAACCCTAGGTCCAATCGTAACCCTAACCGGATCTCTAACCCTAGCCCTCAACATAATCCTAACCCTAGGTCCAATCGTAACCCTAACCGGATCTCTAACCCTAGCCCCCAACATAACCCTAACCCTAGGTCCAATCGTAACCGTAACCGGATCTCTAACCCTAGCCCTCAACATAAGCCTAACCCTAGGTCCAATCGTAACCCTAACCGGATCTCTAACCCTAGCCCTCAACATAAGCCTAACCCTAGGTCCAATCGTAACCCTAACCGGATCTCTAACCCTAGCCCTCAACATAACCCTAACCCTAGGTCCAATCGTAACCCTAACCGGATCTCTAACCCTAGCCCTCAACATAACCCTAACCCTAGGTCCAATCGTAACCCTAACCGGATCTCTAACCCTAGCCCTCAACATAACCCTAACCCTAGGTCCAATCGTAACCCTAACCGGATCTCTAACCCTAGCCCTCAACATAACGCAAAACCGAGGTCCAATCGTAACCCTAACCGGATCTCTAACCCTAGCCCTCAACATAACCCTAAACCTAGGTCCAATCGTAAGCATAACCGGATCTCTAAACGAAACCCTCAACATAACCCTAACCCTAGGTCCAATCGTAACCCTAACCGGATCTCTAACCCAAGCCCTCAACATAACCCTAACCCTAGGTCCATTCGTAAGCATAACCGGATCTCTAACCCTAGCCCTCAACATAACCCTAACCCTAGGTCCAATCGTAAGCATAACCGGATCTCTAACCCTAGCCCTCAACATAACCCTAACCCTAGGTCCAATCGTAACCCTAACCGGATCGCTAACCCTAGCCCTCAACATAACCCTAACCCTAGGTCCAATCGTAAGCATAACCGGATCTCTAACCCTAGCCCTCAACATAACCCTAACCCTAGGTCCAATCGTAACCCTAACAGGATCTCTAAACCTAGCCCTCAACATAACCCTAACCCTAGGTCCAATCGTAACCCTAACCGGATCTCTATCCCTAGCCCTCAACATAACCCTAACCCTAGGTCCAATCGTAACCCTAACCGGATCTCTAACCCTAGCCCTCAACATAACAATACCCTAGGTCCAATCGTAAGCATAACCGGATCTCTAACCCAAGCCCTCAACATAACCCTAACCCTAGGTCCAATCGTAACCCTAACCGTATCTCTAACCCAAGCCCTCAACATAACCCTAACCCTAGGTCCAATCGTAAGCATAACCGGATCTCTAACCCTAGCCCTCAACATAACCCTAACCCTAGGTCCAATCGTAACCCTAACCGGATCTCTAACCCTAGCCCTCAACATAACAATACCCTAGGTCCAATCGTAAGCATAATCGGATCTCTAACCCAAGCCCTCAACATAACCCTAACCCTAGGTCCAATCGTAACCCTAACCGGATCTCTAACCCAAGCCCTCAACATAACCCTAACCCTAGTTCCAATCGTAAGCATAACCGGATCTCTAACCCTAGCCCTCAACATAACCCTAACCCTAGGTCCAATCGTAACCCTAACCGGATCGCTAACCCTAGCCCTCAACATAACCCTAACCCTAGGTCCAATCGTAACTCTAACAGGATCTCTAAACCTAGCCCTTAACATAACCCTAACCCTAGGTCCAATCGTAACCTTAACCGGATCTCTAACCCTAGCCCTCAACATAACCCTAACCCTAGGTCCAATCGTAACCCTAACCGGATCTCTAACCCTAGCCCTCAACATAACCCTAACCCTAGGTCCAATCGTAAGCAAAACCGGAACTCTAACCCTAGCCCTCACCATAACCCTAACCCTAAGTCCAATCGTAACCCTAACCGGATCTCTAACCCTAGCCCTCAACATAACCCTAACCCTAGGTCCAATCGAAGCATAACCGGATCTCTAACCCTAGCCCTCAACATAACCCTAACCCTAGGTCCAATCGTAACCCTAACCGGATCTCTAACCCTAGCCCTCAACATAACCCTAACCCTAGTTCCAATCGTAACCCTAACCGGATCTCTAACCCTAGCCCTCAACATATCTCTAACCCTAGGTCCAATCGTAAGCATAACCGGATCTCTAACCCTACCCTCAACATAACCCTAACCCTAGGTCCAATCGTAAGCATAACCAGATCTCTAACCCTAGCCCTCAACATAACCCTAACCCTAGGTCCAATCGTAACCCTAACTGGATCTCTAACCCTATCCCTCAACATAACCCTAACCCTAGGTCCAATCGTAACCCTAACCGGATCTCTAACCCTAGCCCTCAACATAACCCTAACCCTAGGTCCAATCGTAAGCATAACCGGATCTCTAACCCAAGCCCTCAACATAACCCTAACCCTAGGTCCAATCGTAACCCTAACCGGATCTCTAACCCAAGCCCTCAACATAACCCTAACCCTAGGTCCAAACGTAAGCATAACCGGATCTCTAACCCTAGCCCTCAACATAACCCTAACCTTAGGTCCAATCGTAACCCTAACCGGAACTCTAACCCTAGCCCTCAACATAACCCTAACCCTAGGTCCATTCGTAACCCTAACCGGATCTCTAACCCTAGCCCTCAACATAACCCTAACCCTAGGTCCAATCGTAAGCATAACCGGAACTCTAACCCTAGCCCTCACCATAACCCTAACCCTAAGTCCAATCGTAACCCTAACCGATCTCTAACCCTAGCCCTCAACATAACCCTAACCCTAGGTCCAATCGAAGCATAAACCGATCTCTAACCCTAGCCCTCAACATAACCCTAACCCTAGGTCCAATCGTAACCCTAACCGGATCTCTAACCCTAGCCCTCAACATAACCCTAACCCTAGGTCCAATCGTAACCCTAACCGGATCTCTAACCCTAGCCCTCAACATAACCCTAACCCTAGGTCCAATCGTAACCCTAACCGGATCTCTAACCCTAGCCCTCAACATATCTCTAACCCTAGGTCCAATCGTAAGCATAACCGGATCTCTAACCCTACCCTCAACATAACCCTAACCCTAGGTCCAATCGTAAGCATAACCAGATCTCTAACCCTAGCCCTCAACATAACCCTAACCCTAGGTCCAATCGTAACCCTAACTGGATCTCTAACCCTATCCCTCAACATAACCCTAACCCTAGGTCCAATCGTAACCCTTACCGGATCTCTAACCCTAGCCCTCAACATAACCCTAACCCTAGGTCCAATCGTAACCCTAACCGGATCTCTAACCCTAGCCCTCAACATAACCCTAACCCTAGGTCCAATCGTAACCCTAACCGGATCTCTAACCCTAGCCCTCAACATAACCCTAACCCTAGGTCCAATCGTAACCCTAACCGGATCTCTAACCCTAGCCCCCAACATAAACCTAACCCTAGGTCCAATCGTAACCGTAACCGGATCTCTAACCCTAGCCCTCAACATAAGCCTAACCCTAGGTCCAATCGTAACCCTAACCGGATCTCTAACCCTAGCCCTCAACTAACCCTAACCCTAGGTCCAATCGTAACCGTAATCGGATCTCTAACCCTAGCCCTCAACATAACCCTAACCCTAGGTCCAATCGTAACCCTAACCAGATCGCTAACACTGGCCCTCAACATAACCCTAACCCTAGGTCCAATCGTAACCCTAACCGGATCTCTAACCCTAGCCCTCAACATAACCCTAACCCTAGGTCCAATCGTAACCCTAACCGGATCTCTAACCCTAGCCCTCAACATAACAATAGCCTAGGTCCAATCGTAAGCATAACCGGATCTCTAAACGAAACCCTCAACATAACCCTAACCCTAGGTCCAATCGTAACCCTAACGGGATCTCTAACCCAAGCCCTCAACATAACCCTAACCCTAGGTCCAATCGTAAGCATAACCGGATCTCTAACCCTAGCCCTCAACATAACCCTAACCCTAGGTCTAATCGTAAGCATAACCGGATCTTTAACCCTAGCCCTCAACATAACCCTAACCCTAGGTCCAATCGTAACCCTAACCGGATCGCTAACCCTAGCCCTCAACATAACCCTAACCCTAGGTCCAATCGTAAGCATAACCGGATCTCTAACCCTAGCCCTCAACATAACCCTAACCCTAGGTCCAATCGTAACCCTAACAGGATCTCCAAACCTAGCCCTCAACATAACCCTAACCCTAGGTCCAATCGTAACCCTAACCGGATCTCTATCCCTAGCCCTCAACATAACCCTAACCCTAGGTCCAATCGTAACCCTAACCGGATCTCTAACCCAAGCCCTCAACATAACCCTAACCCTAGGTCCAATCGTAAGCATAACCGGATCTCTAACCCTAGCCCTCAACATAACCCTAACCCTAGGTCCAATCGTAACCCTAACCGGATCTCTAACCCTAGCCCTCAACATAACCCTAACCCTAGGTCCAATCGTAACCCTAACCGGATCTCTAACCCTAGCCCCCAACATAAACCTAACCCTAGGTCCAATCGTAACCGTAACCGGATCTCTAACCCTAGCCCTCAACATAAGCCTAACCCTAGGTCCAATCGTAACCCTAACCGGATCTCTAACCCTAGCCCTCAACTAACCCTAACCCTAGGTCCAATCGTAACCGTAATCGGATCTCTAACCCTAGCCCTCAACATAACCCTAACCCTAGGTCCAATCGTAACCCTAACCAGATCGCTAACACTGGCCCTCAACATAACCCTAACCCTAGGTCCAATCGTAACCCTAACCGGATCTCTAACCCTAGCCCTCAACATAACCCTAACCCTAGGTCCAATCGTAACCCTAACCGGATCTCTAACCCTAGCCCTCAACATAACAATAGCCTAGGTCCAATCGTAAGCATAACCGGATCTCTAAACGAAACCCTCAACATAACCCTAACCCTAGGTCCAATCGTAACCCTAACGGGATCTCTAACCCAAGCCCTCAACATAACCCTAACCCTAGGTCCAATCGTAAGCATAACCGGATCTCTAACCCTAGCCCTCAACATAACCCTAACCCTAGGTCTAATCGTAAGCATAACCGGATCTTTAACCCTAGCCCTCAACATAACCCTAACCCTAGGTCCAATCGTAACCCTAACCGGATCGCTAACCCTAGCCCTCAACATAACCCTAACCCTAGGTCCAATCGTAAGCATAACCGGATCTCTAACCCTAGCCCTCAACATAACCCTAACCCTAGGTCCAATCGTAACCCTAACAGGATCTCCAAACCTAGCCCTCAACATAACCCTAACCCTAGGTCCAATCGTAACCCTAACCGGATCTCTATCCCTAGCCCTCAACATAACCCTAACCCTAGGTCCAATCGTAACCCTAACCGGATCTCTAACCCAAGCCCTCAACATAACCCTAACCCTAGGTCCAATCGTAAGCATAACCGGATCTCTAACCCTAGCCCTCAACATAACCCTAACCCTAGGTCCAATCGTAACCCTAACCGGATCTCTAACCCTAGCCTTCAACATAACAATACCCTAGGTCCAATCGTAAGCATAACCGGATCTCTAACCCAAGCCCTCAACATAACCCTAATCCTAGGTCCAATCGTAACCCTAACCGTATCTCTAACCCAAGCCCTCAACATAACCCTAACCCTAGGTCCAATCGTAAGCATAACCGGATCTCTAACCCTAGCCCTCAACATAACCCTAACCCTAGGTCCAATCGTAACCCTAACCGGATCTCTAACCCTAGCCCTCAACATAACAATACCCTAGGTCCAATCGTAAGCATAACCGGATCTCTAACCCAAGCTCTCAACATAACCCTAACCCTAGGTCCAATCGTAACCCTAACCGGATCTCTAACCCAAGCCCTCAACATAACCCTAACCCTACACCAATCGTAAGCATAACCGGATCTCTAACCCTAGCCCTCAACATAACCCTAACCCTAGGTCCAATCGTAACCCTAACCGGATCTCTAACCCTAGCCCTCAACATAACCCTAACCCTAGGTCCAATCGTAACCCTAACCGGATCTCTAACCCTAGCCCTCAACATAACCCTAACCCTAGGTCCAATCGTAACCCTAACCGGATCTCTAACCCTAGCCCTCAACATAACCCTAACCCTAGGTCCAATCGTAACCCTAACCGGATCTCTAACCCTAGCCCTCAACATAACCCTAAGCCTAGGTCCAATCGTAACCCTAACCAGATCTCTAACCCTAGCCCTCAACATAACCCTAACCCTAGGTCCAATCGTAACCCTAACCGGATCTCTAACCCTAGCCCTCAACATAACCCTAACCCTAGGTCCAATCGTAACCCTAACCGGATCTCTAAACCTAGCCCTCAACATAACCCTAACCCTAGGTCCAATCGTAAGCATAACCGGATCTCTAACCCTAGTCCTCAACATAACCCTAACCCTAGGTCCAATCGTAACCCTAACCGGATCTCTAACCCTAGCCCTCCTCATAACCCTAACCCTAGTTCCAATCGTAACCCTAACCGGATCTCTAACCCTAGCCCTCAACATAACCCTAACCCTAGGTCCAATCGTAACCCTAACCGGATCTCTAACCCTAGCCCTCAACATAACCCTAACCCTAGGTCCAATCGTAACCCTAACCGGATCTCTAACCCTAGCCCTCAACATAACCCTAACCCTAGGTCCAATCGTAACCCTAACCGGATCTCTAACCCTAGCCCGCAACATAACCCTAACCCTAGGTCCAATCCTAACCCTAACCGGATCTCTAACCCTAGCCCTCAACATAACCCTAACCCTAGGTCCAATCGTAACCCTAACCGGATCTCTAACCCTAGCCCTCAACATAACCCTAACCCTAGGTCCAATCGTAACCCTAACCGGATCTCTAACCCTAGCCCTCAACATAACCCTAACCCTAGGTCCAATCGTAACCCTAACCGGATCTCTAACCCTAGCCCTCAACATATCTCTAACCCTAGGTCCAATCGTAAGCATAACCGGATCTCTAACCCTAGCCCTCAACATAACCCTAACCCTAGGTCCAATCGTAAGCATAACCGGATCTCTAACCCTAGCCCTCAACATAACCCTAACCCTAGGTCCAATCGTAACCCTAACCGGATCTCTAACACTAGCCCTCAACATAACCCTAACCCTAGGTCCAATCGTAACCCTAACCGGATCTCTAACCCTAGCCCTCAACATAACCCTAACCCTAGGTCCAATCATAAGCCTAACCGGATCTCTAACCCTAGCCCTCAACATAACCCTAACCCTAGGTCCAATCATAAGCCTAACCGGATCTCTAACCCTAGCCCTCAACATAACCCTAACCCTAGGTCCAATCGTAACCCTAACCGGATCTCTAACCCTAGCCCTCAACAAAACCCTAACCCTAGGTCCAATCGTAACCCTAACCGGATCTCTAACCCTAGCCCTCAACATAACCCTAACCCTAGGTCCAATCGTAACCCTAACCGGATCTCTAAACCTAGCCCTCAACATAACCCTAACCCTAGGTCCAATCGTAACCCTAACCGGATCTCTAACCCTAGCCCTCCTCATAACCCTAACCCTAGTTCCAATCGTAACCCTAACCGGATCTCTAACCCTAGCCCTCAACATAACCCTAACCCTAGGTCCAATCGTAACCCTAACCGGATCTCTAACCCTAGCCCTCAACATAACCCTAACCCTAGGTCCAATCGTAACCCTAACCGGATCTCTAACCCTAGCCCTCAACATAACCCTAACCCTAGGTCCAATCGTAACCCTAACCGGATCTCTAACCCTAGCCCTCAAAATAACCCTAACCCTAGGTCCAATCGTAAGCCTAACCGGATCTCTAACCCTAGCCCTCAACATAACCCTAACCCTAGGTCCAATCGTAACCCTAACCGGATCTCTAACCCTAGCCCTCAACATAACCCTAACCCTAGGTCCAATCGTAACCCTAACCGGATCTCTAACCCTAGCCCTCAACATAACCCTAACCCTAGGTCCAATCGTAACCCTAACCGGATCTCTAACCCTAGCCCTCAACATAACCCTAACCCTAGGTCCAATCGTAAGCATAACCGGATCTCTAACCCTAGCCCTCAACATAACCCTAACCCTAGGTCCAATCGTAACCCTAACCGGATCTCTAACCCTAGCCCTCAACATAACCCTAACCCTAGGTCCAATCGTAACCCTAACCGGATCTCTAACCCTAGCCCTCAACATAACCCTAACCCTAGGTCCAATCGTAACCCTCACCGGATCTCTAACCCTAGCCCTCAACATAACCCTAACCCTAGGTCCAATCGTAAACGTAATCGAATCTCTAACCCTAGCCCTCAACATAACCCTAACCCTAGGTCCAATCGTAACCCTAACCGGATCTCTAACCCTAGCCATCAACATAACCCTAACCCTAGGTCCAATCGTAACCCTAACCGGATCTCTAACCCTAGCCCTCAACATAACCCTAACCCTATGTCCAATCGTAACCCTAACCGGATCTCTAACCCTAGCCCTCAACATAACGCAAAACCGAGGTCCAATCGTAACCCTAACCGGATCTCTAACCCTAGCCCTCAACATAACCCTAAACCTAGGTCAAATCGTAAGCATAACCGGATCTCTAACCCTAGCCCTCAACATAACAATAGCCTAGGTCCAATCGTAAGCATAACCGGATCTCTAAACGAAACCCTCAACATAACCCTAACCCTAGGTCCAATCGTAACCCTAACGGGATCTCTAACCCAAGCCCTCAACATAACCCTAACCCTAGGTCCAATCGTAAGCATAACCGGATCTCTAACCCTAGCCCTCAACATAACCCTAACCCTAGGTCTAATCGTAAGCATAACCGGATCTTTAACCCTAGCCCTCAACATAACCCTAACCCTAGGTCCAATCGTAACCCTAACCGGATCGCTAACCCTAGCCCTCAACATAACCCTAACCCTAGGTCCAATCGTAAGCATAACCGGATCTCTAACCCTAGCCCTCAACATAACCCTAACCCTAGGTCCAATCGTAACCCTAACAGGATCTCCAAACCTAGCCCTCAACATAACCCTAACCCTAGGTCCAATCGTAACCCTAACCGGATCTCTATCCCTAGCCCTCAACATAACCCTAACCCTAGGTCCAATCGTAACCCTAACCGGATCTCTAACCCAAGCCCTCAACATAACCCTAACCCTAGGTCCAATCGTAAGCATAACCGGATCTCTAACCCTAGCCCTCAACATAACCCTAACCCTAGGTCCAATCGTAACCCTAACCGGATCTCTAACCCTAGCCTTCAACATAACAATACCCTAGGTCCAATCGTAAGCATAACCGGATCTCTAACCCAAGCCCTCAACATAACCCTAATCCTAGGTCCAATCGTAACCCTAACCGTATCTCTAACCCAAGCCCTCAACATAACCCTAACCCTAGGTCCAATCGTAAGCATAACCGGATCTCTAACCCTAGCCCTCAACATAACCCTAACCCTAGGTCCAATCGTAACCCTAACCGGATCTCTAACCCTAGCCCTCAACATAACAATACCCTAGGTCCCATCGTAAGCATAACCGGATCTCTAACCCAAGCTCTCAACATAACCCTAACCCTAGGTCCAATCGTAACCCTAACCGGATCTCTAACCCAAGCCCTCAACATAACCCTAACCCTACGTCCAATCGTAAGCATAACCGGATCTCTAACCCTAGCCCTCAACATAACCCTAACCCTAGGTCCAATCGTAACCCTAACCGGATCTCTAACCCTAGCCCTCAACATAACCCTAACCCTAGGTCCAATCGTAACCCTAACCGGATCTCTAACCCTAGCCCTCAACATAACCCTAACCCTAGGTCCAATCGTAACCCTAACCGGATCTCTAACCCTAGCCCTCAACATAACCCTAACCCTAGGTCCAATCGTAACCCTAACCGGATCTCTAACCCTAGCCCTCAACATAACCCTAAGCCTAGGTCCAATCGTAACCCTAACCAGATCTCTAACCCTAGCCCTCAACATAACCCTAACCCTAGGTCCAATCGTAACCCTAACCGGATCTCTAACCCTAGCCCTCAACATAACCCTAACCCTAGGTCCAATCGTAACCCTAACCGGATCTCTAAACCTAGCCCTCAACATAACCCTAACCCTAGGTCCAATCGTAAGCATAACCGGATCTCTAACCCTAGTCCTCAACATAACCCTAACCCTAGGTCCAATCGTAACCCTAACCGGATCTCTAACCCTAGCCCTCCTCATAACCCTAACCCTAGTTCCAATCGTAACCCTAACCGGATCTCTAACCCTAGCCCTCAACATAACCCTAACCCTAGGTCCAATCGTAACCCTAACCGGATCTCTAACCCTAGCCCTCAACATAACCCTAACCCTAGGTCCAATCGTAACCCTAACCGGATCTCTAACCCTAGCCCTCAACATAACCCTAACCCTAGGTCCAATCGTAACCCTAACCGGATCTCTAACCCTAGCCCGCAACATAACCCTAAACCTAGGTCCAATCCTAACCCTAACCGGATCTCTAACCCTAGCCCTCAACATAACCCTAACCCTAGGTCCAATCGTAACCCTAACCGGATCGCTAACCCTAGCCCTCAACATAACCCTAACCCTAGGTCCAATCGTAAGCATAACCGGATCTCTAACCCTAGCCCTCAACATAACCCTAACCCTAGGTCCAATCGTAACCCTAACAGGATCTCCAAACCTAGCCCTCAACATAACCCTAACCCTAGGTCCAATCGTAACCCTAACCGGATCTCTATCCCTAGCCCTCAACATAACCCTAACCCTAGGTCCAATCGTAACCCTAACCGGATCTCTAACCCAAGCCCTCAACATAACCCTAACCCTAGGTCCAATCGTAAGCATAACCGGATCTCTAACCCTAGCCCTCAACATAACCCTAACCCTAGGTCCAATCGTAACCCTAACCGGATCTCTAACCCTAGCCTTCAACATAACAATACCCTAGGTCCAATCGTAAGCATAACCGGATCTCTAACCCAAGCCCTCAACATAACCCTAATCCTAGGTCCAATCGTAACCCTAACCGTATCTCTAACCCAAGCCCTCAACATAACCCTAACCCTAGGTCCAATCGTAAGCATAACCGGATCTCTAACCCTAGCCCTCAACATAACCCTAACCCTAGGTCCAATCGTAACCCTAACCGGATCTCTAACCCTAGCCCTCAACATAACAATACCCTAGGTCCCATCGTAAGCATAACCGGATCTCTAACCCAAGCTCTCAACATAACCCTAACCCTAGGTCCAATCGTAACCCTAACCGGATCTCTAACCCAAGCCCTCAACATAACCCTAACCCTACGTCCAATCGTAAGCATAACCGGATCTCTAACCCTAGCCCTCAACATAACCCTAACCCTAGGTCCAATCGTAACCCTAACCGGATCTCTAACCCTAGCCCTCAACATAACCCTAACCCTAGGTCCAATCGTAACCCTAACCGGATCTCTAACCCTAGCCCTCAACATAACCCTAACCCTAGGTCCAATCGTAACCCTAACCGGATCTCTAACCCTAGCCCTCAACATAACCCTAACCCTAGGTCCAATCGTAACCCTAACCGGATCTCTAACCCTAGCCCTCAACATAACCCTAAGCCTAGGTCCAATCGTAACCCTAACCAGATCTCTAACCCTAGCCCTCAACATAACCCTAACCCTAGGTCCAATCGTAACCCTAACCGGATCTCTAACCCTAGCCCTCAACATAACCCTAACCCTAGGTCCAATCGTAACCCTAACCGGATCTCTAAACCTAGCCCTCAACATAACCCTAACCCTAGGTCCAATCGTAAGCATAACCGGATCTCTAACCCTAGTCCTCAACATAACCCTAACCCTAGGTCCAATCGTAACCCTAACCGGATCTCTAACCCTAGCCCTCCTCATAACCCTAACCCTAGTTCCAATCGTAACCCTAACCGGATCTCTAACCCTAGCCCTCAACATAACCCTAACCCTAGGTCCAATCGTAACCCTAACCGGATCTCTAACCCTAGCCCTCAACATAACCCTAACCCTAGGTCCAATCGTAACCCTAACCGGATCTCTAACCCTAGCCCTCAACATAACCCTAACCCTAGGTCCAATCGTAACCCTAACCGGATCTCTAACCCTAGCCCGCAACATAACCCTAACCCTAGGTCCAATCCTAACCTTAACCGGATCTCTAACCCTAGCCCTCAACATAACCCTAACCCTAGGTCCAATCGTAACCCTAACCGGATCTCTAACCCTAGCCCTCAACATAACCCTAACCCTAGGTCCAATCGTAACCCTAACCGGATCTCTAACCCTAGCCCTCAACATAACCCTAACCCTAGGTCCAATCGTAACCCTAACCGGATCTCTAACCCTAGCCCTCAACATATCTCTAACCCTAGGTCCAATCGTAAGCATAACCGGATCTCTAACCCTAGCCCTCAACATAACCCTAACCCTAGGTCCAATCGTAAGCATAACCGGATCTCTAACCCTAGCCCTCAACATAACCCTAACCCTAGGTCCAATCGTAACCCTAACCGGATCTCTAACACTAGCCCTCAACATAACCCTAACCCTAGGTCCAATCGTAACCCTAACCGGATCTCTAACCCTAGCCCTCAACATAACCCTAACCCTAGGTCCAATCATAAGCCTAACCGGATCTCTAACCCTAGCCCTCAACATAACCCTAACCCTAGGTCCAATCATAAGCCTAACCGGATCTCTAACCCTAGCCCTCAACATAACCCTAACCCTAGGTCCAATCGTAACCCTAACCGGATCTCTAACCCTAGCCCTCAACAAAACCCTAACCCTAGGTCCAATCGTAACCCTAACCGGATCTCTAACCCTAGCCCTCAACATAACCCTAACCCTAGGTCCAATCGTAACCCTAACCGGATCTCTAAACCTAGCCCTCAACATAACCCTAACCCTAGGTCCAATCGTAACCCTAACTGGATCTCTAACCCTAGCCCTCCTCATAACCCTAACCCTAGTTCCAATCGTAACCCTAACCGGATCTCTAACCCTAGCCCTCAACATAACCCTAACCCTAGGTCCAATCGTAACCCTAACCGGATCTCTAACCCTAGCCCTCAACATAACCCTAACCCTAGGTCCAATCGTAACCCTAACCGGATCTCTAACCCTAGCCCTCAACATAACCCTAACCCTAGGTCCAATCGTAACCCTAACCGGATCTCTAACCCTAGCCCTCAACATATCTCTAACCCTAGGTCCAATCGTAAGCATAACCGGATCTCTAACCCTAGCCCTCAACATAACCCTAACCCTAGGTCCAATCGTAAGCATAACCGGATCTCTAACCCTAGCCCTCAACATAACCCTAACCCTAGGTCCAATCGTAACCCTAACCGGATCTCTAACACTAGCCCTCAACATAACCCTAACCCTAGGTCCAATCGTAACCCTAACCGGATCTCTAACCCTAGCCCTCAACATAACCCTAACCCTAGGTCCAATCATAAGCCTAACCGGATCTCTAACCCTAGCCCTCAACATAACCCTAACCCTAGGTCCAATCATAAGCCTAACCGGATCTCTAACCCTAGCCCTCAACATAACCCTAACCCTAGGTCCAATCGTAACCCTAACCGGATCTCTAACCCTAGCCCTCAACAAAACCCTAACCCTAGGTCCAATCGTAACCCTAACCGGATCTCTAACCCTAGCCCTCAACATAACCCTAACCCTAGGTCCAATCGTAACCCTAACCGGATCTCTAACCCTAGCCCTCAACAAAACCCTAACCCTAGGTCCAATCGTAACCCTAACCGGATCTCTAACCCTAGCCCTCAACATAACCCTAACCCTAGGTCCAATCGTAACCCTAACCGGATCTCTAAACCTAGCCCTCAACATAACCCTAACCCTAGGTCCAATCGTAACCCTAACCGGATCTCTAACCCTAGCCCTCCTCATAACCCTAACCCTAGTTCCAATCGTAACCCTAACCGGATCTCTAACCCTAGCCCTCAACATAACCCTAACCCTAGGTCCAATCGTAACCCTAACCGGATCTCTAACCCTAGCCCTCAACATAACCCTAACCCTAGGTCCAATCGTAACCCTAACCGGATCTCTAACCCTAGCCCTCAACATAACCCTAACCCTAGGTCCAATCGTAACCCTAACCGGATCTCTAACCCTAGCCCTCAACATAACCCTAACCCTAGGTCCAATCGTAACCCTAACCGGATCTCTAACCCTAGCCCTCAACATAACCCTAACCCTAGGTCCAATCGTAACCCTAACCGGATCTCTAACCCTAGCCCTCAACATAACCCTAACCCTAGGTCCAATCGTAACCCTAACCGGATCTCTAACCCTAGCCCTCAACATAACCCTAACCCTAGGTCCAATCGTAACCCTAACCGGATCTCTAACCCTAGCCCTCAACATAACCCTAACCCTAGGTCCAATCGTAACCCTAACCGGATCTCTAACCCTAGCCCTCAACATAACCCTAACCCTAGGTCCAATCGTAACCCTAACCGGATCGCTAACCCTAGCCCTCAACATAACCCTAACCCTAGGTCCAATCGTAAGCATAACCGGATCTCTAACCCTATCCCTCAACATAACCCTAACCCTAGGTCCAATCGTAACCCTAACCGGATCTCTAACCCTAGCCCTCAACATAACCCTAACCCTAGGTCCAATCGTAACCCTAACCGGATCTCTAACCCTATCCCTCAACATAACCCTAACCCTAGGTCCAATCGTAACCCTAACCGGATCTCTAACCCTAGCCCTCAACATAACCCTAACCCTAGGTCCAATCGTAACCCTAACCGGATCTCTAACCCTAGCCCTCAACATAACCTTAACCCTAGGTCCAATCGTAACCATAACCGGATCTCTAACCCTAGCCCTCAACATAACCCTTACCCTAGGTCCAATCGTAACCCTAACCGGATCTCTAACCCTAGCCCTCAACATAACAATACCCTAGGTCCTATCGTAAGCATAACCGGATCTCTAACCCAAGCCCTCAACATAACCCTAACCCTAGGTCCAATCGTAACCCTAACCGGATCTCTAACCCTAGCCCTCAACATAACCCTAACCCTAGGTCCAATCGTAACCCTAACCGGATCTCTAACCCTAGCCCTCAACATATCTCTAACCCTAGGTCCAATCGTAAGCATAA
This sequence comes from Miniopterus natalensis, assembly GCF_054644295.1. Classification (NCBI taxonomy): domain Eukaryota; kingdom Metazoa; phylum Chordata; class Mammalia; order Chiroptera; family Miniopteridae; genus Miniopterus; species Miniopterus natalensis. The sequence goes on along the minus strand of NC_142086.1, from coordinate 1,088,541 downwards.
CCGGATCTCTAACCCTAGCCCTCAACATAACCCTAACCCTAGGTCCAATCGTAAGCATAACCAGATCTCTAACCCTAGCCCTCAACATAACCCTAACCCTAGGTCCAATCGTAACCCTAACCGGATCTCTAACCCTAGCCCTCAACATAACAATACCCTAGGTCCAATCGTAAGCATAACCGGATCTCTAACCCAAGCTCTCAACATAACCCTAACCCTAGGTCCAATCGTAACCCTAACCGGATCTCTAACCCAAGCCCTCAACATAACCCTAACCCTACGTCCAATCGTAAGCATAACCGGATCTCTAACCCTAGCCCTCAACATAACCCTAACCCTAGGTCCAATCGTAACCCTAACCGGATCTCTAACCCTAGCCCTCAACATAACCCTAACCCTAGGTCCAATCGTAACCCTAACCGGATCTCTAACCCTAGCCCTCAACATAACCCTAACCCTAGGTCCAATCGTAACCCTAACCGGATCTCTAACCCTAGCCCTCAACATAACCCTAACCCTAGGTCCAATCGTAACCCTAACCGGATCTCTAACCCTAGCCCTCAACATAACCCTAAGCCTAGGTCCAATCGTAACCCTAACCAGATCTCTAACCCTAGCCCTCAACATAACCCTAACCCTAGGTCCAATCGTAACCCTAACCGGATCTCTAACCCTAGCCCTCAACATAACCCTAACCCTAGGTCCAATCGTAACCCTAACCGGATCTCTAACCCTAGCCCTCAACATAACCCTAACCCTAGGTCCAATCGTAAGCATAACCGGATCTCTAACCCTAGTCCTCAACATAACCCTAACCCTAGGTCCAATCGTAACCCTAACCGGATCTCTAACCCTAGCCCTCCTCATAACCCTAACCCTAGTTCCAATCGTAACCCTAACCGGATCTCTAACCCTAGCCCTCAACATAACCCTAACCCTAAGTCCAATCGTAACCCTAACCGGATCTCTAACCCTAGCCCTCAACATAACCCTAACCCTAGGTCCAATCGTAACCCTAACCGGATCTCTAACCCTAGCCCTCAACATAACCCTAACCCTAGGTCCAATCGTAACCCTAACCGGATCTCTAACCCTAGCCCGCAACATAACCCTAACCCTAGGTCCAATCCTAACCCTAACCGGATCTCTAACCCTAGCCCTCAACATAACCCTAACCCTAGGTCCAATCGTAACCCTAACCGGATCTCTAACCCTAGCCCTCAACATAACCCTAACCCTAGGTCCAATCGTAACCCTAACCGGATCTCTAACCCTAGCCCTCAACATAACCCTAACCCTAGGTCCAATCGTAACCCTAACCGGATCTCTAACCCTAGCCCTCAACATATCTCTAACCCTAGGTCCAATCGTAAGCATAACCGGATCTCTAACCCTAGCCCTCAACATAACCCTAACCCTAGGTCCAATCGTAAGCATAACCAGATCTCTAACCCTAGCCCTCAACATAACCCTAACCCTAGGTCCAATCGTAACCCTAACCGGATCTCTAACACTAGCCCTCAACATAACCCTAACCCTAGGTCCAATCGTAACCCTAACCGGATCTCTAACCCTAGCCCTCAACATAACCCTAACCCTAGGTCCAATCATAAGCCTAACCGGATCTCTAACCCTAGCCCTCAACATAACCCTAACCCTAGGTCCAATTGTAACCCTAACCGGATCTCTAACCCTAGCCCTCAACATAACCCTAACCCTAGGTCCAATCGTAACCCTAACCGGATCTCTAACCCTAGCCCTCAACATAACCCTAACCCTAGGTCCAATCGTAACCCTAACCGGATCTCTAACCCTAGCCCTCAACATAACCCTAACCCTAGGTCCAATCGTAACCCTAACCGGATCTCTAAACCTAGCCCTCAACATAACCCTAACCCTAGGTCCAATCGTAACCCTAACCGGATCTCTAACCCTAGCCCTCCTCATAACCCTAACCCTAGTTCCAATCGTAACCCTAACCGGATCTCTAACCCTAGCCCTCAACATAACCCTAACCCTAGGTCCAATCGTAACCCTAACCGGATCTCTAACCCTAGCCCTCAACATAACCCTAACCCTAGGTCCAATCGTAACCCTAACCGGATCTCTAACCCTAGCCCTCAACATAACCCTAACCCTAGGTCCAATCGTAACCCTAACCGGATCTCTAACCCTAGCCCTCAACATAACCCTAACCCTAGGTCCAATCGTAACCCTAACCGGATCTCTAACCCTAGCCCTCAACATAACCCTAACCCTAGGTCCAATCGTAACCCTAACCGGATCTCTAACCCTAGCCCTCAACATAACCCTAACCCTAGGTCCAATCGTAACCCTAACCGGATCTCTAACCCTAGCCCTCAACATAACCCTAACCCTAGGTCCAATCGTAACCCTAACCGGATCTCTAACCCTAGCCCTCAACATAACCCTAACCCTAGGTCCAATCGTAAGCATAACCGGATCTCTAACCCTAGCCCTCAACATAACCCTAACCCTAGGTCCAATCGTAACCCTAACCGGATCTCTAACCCTAGCCCTCAACATAACCCTAACCCTAGGTCCAATCGTAACCCTAACCGGATCTCTAACCCTAGCCCTCAACATAACCCTAACCCTAGGTCCAATCGTAACCCTAACCGGATCTCTAACCCTAGCCCTCAACATAACCCTAACCCTAGGTCCAATCGTAACCCTAACCGGATCGCTAACCCTAGCCCTCAACATAACCCTAACCCTAGGTCCAATCGTAAGCATAACCGGATCTCTAACCCTAGCCCTCAACATAACCCTAACCCTAGGTCCAATCGTAACCCTAACCGGATCTCTAACCCTAGCCCTCAACATAACCCTAACCCTAGGTCCAATCGTAACCCTAACCGGATCTCTAACCCTATCCCTCAACATAACCCTAACCCTAGGTCCAATCGTAACCCTAACCGGATCTCTAACCCTAGCCCTCAACATAACCCTAACCCTAGGTCCAATCGTAACCCTAACCGGATCTCTAACCCTAGCCCTCAACATAACCTTAACCCTAGGTCCAATCGTAACCATAACCGGATCTCTAACCCTAGCCCTCAACATAACCCTTACCCTAGGTCCAATCGTAACCCTAACCGGATCTCTAACCCTAGCCCTCAACATAACAATACCCTAGGTCCTATCGTAAGCATAACCGGATCTCTAACCCAAGCCCTCAACATAACCCTAACCCTAGGTCCAATCGTAACCCTAACCGGATCTCTAACCCTAGCCCTCAACATAACCCTAACCCTAGGTCCAATCGTAACCCTAACCGGATCTCTAACCCTAGCCCTCAACATATCTCTAACCCTAGGTCCAATCGTAAGCATAACCGGATCTCTAACCCTAGCCCTCAACATAACCCTAACCCTAGGTCCAATCGTAAGCATAACCTGATCTCTAACCCTAGCCCTCAACATAACCCTAACCCTAGGTCTAATCGTAACCCTAACCGGATCTCTAACACTAGCCCTCAACATAACCCTAACCCTAGGTCCAATCGTAACCCTAACCGGATCTCTAACCCTAGCCCTCAACATAACCCTAACCCTAGGTCCAATCATAAGCCTAACCGGATCTCTAACCCTAGCCCTCAACATAACCCTAACCCTAGGTCCAATCGTAACCCTAACCGGATCTCTAACCCTAGCCCTCAACATAACCCTAACCCTAGGTCCAATCGTAACCCTAACCGGATCTCTAACCCTAGCCCTCAACATAACCCTAACCCTAGGTCCAATCGTAACCCTAACCGGATCTCTAACCCTAGCCCTCAACATAACCCTAACCCTAGGTCCAATCGTAACCCTAACCGGATCTCTAAACCTAGCCCTCAACATAACCCTAACCCTAGGTCCAATCGTAACTCTAACCGGATCTCTAACCCTAGCCCTCCTCATAACCCTAACCCTAGTTCCAATCGTAACCCTAACCGGATCTCTAACCCTAGCCCTCAACATAACCCTAACCCTAGGTCCAATCGTAACCCTAACCGGATCTCTAACCCTAGCCCTCAACATAACCCTAACCCTAGGTCCAATCGTAACCCTAACCGGATCTCTAACCCTAGCCCTCAACATAACCCTAACCCTAGGTCCAATCGTAACCCTAACCGGATCTCTAACCCTAGCCCTCAACATAACCCTAACCCTAGGTCCAATCGTAACCCTAACCGGATCTCTAACCCTAGCCCTCAACATAACCCTAACCCTAGGTCCAATCGTAACCCTAACCGGATCTCTAACCCTAGCCCTCAACATAACCCTAACCCTAGGTCCAATCGTAACCCTAACCGGATCTCTAACCCTAGCCCTCAACATAACCCTAACCCTAGGTCCAATCGTAACCCTAACCGGATCTCTAACCCTAGCCCTCAACATAACCCTAACCCTAGGTCCAATCATAAGCATAACCGGATCTCTAACCCTAGCCCTCAACATAACCCTAACCCTAGGTCCAATCTAACCCTAACCGGATCTCTAACCCTAGCCCTCAACATAACCCTAACCCTAGGTCCAATCGTAACCCTAACCGGATCTCTAACCCTAGCCCTCAACATAACCCTAACCCTAGGTCCAATCGTAACCCTAACCGGATCTCTAACCCTAGCCCTCAACATAACCCTAACCCTAGGTCCAATCGTAAACGTAATCGAATCTCTAACCCTAGCCCTCAACATAACCCTAACCCTAGGTCCAATCGTAACCCTAACCAGATCGCTAACACTGGCACTCAACATAACCCTAACCCTAGGTCCAATCGTACCCCTAACCGGATCTCTAACCCTAGCCATCAACATAACCCTAACCCTAGGTCCAATCGTAACCCTAACCGGATCTCTAACCCTAGCCCTCAACATAACCCTAACCCTATGTCCAATCGTAACCCTAACCGGATCTCTAACCCTAGCCCTCAACATAACGCAAAACCGAGGTCCAATCGTAACCTTAACCGGATCTCTAACCCTAGCCCTCAACATAACCCTAAACCTAGGTCAAATCGTAAGCATAACCGGATCTCTAACCCTAGCCCTCAACATAACAATAGCCTAGGTCCAATCGTAAGCATAACCGGATCTCTAAACGAAACCCTCAACATAACCCTAACCCTAGGTCCAATCGTAACCCTAACGGGATCTCTAACCCAAGCCCTCAACATAACCCTAACCCTAGGTCCAATCGTAAGCATAACCGGATCTCTAACCCTAGCCCTCAACATAACCCTAACCCTTGGTCCAATCGTAAGCATAACCGGATCTTTAACCCTAGCCCTCAACATAACCCTAACCCTAGGTCCAATCGTAACCCTAACCGGATCGCTAACCCTAGCCCTCAACATAACCCTAACCCTAGGTCCAATCGTAAGCATAACCGGATCTCTAACCCTAGCCCTCAACATAACCCTAACCCTAGGTCCAATCGTAACCCTAACAGGATCTCCAAACCTAGCCCTCAACATAACCCTAACCCTAGGTCCAATCGTAACCCTAACCGGATCTCTATCCCTAGCCCTCAACATAACCCTAACCCTAGGTCCAATCGTAACCCTAACCGGATCTCTAACCCAAGCCCTCAACATAACCCTAACCCTAGGTCCAATCGTAAGCATAACCGGATCTCTAACCCTAGCTCTCAACATAACCCTAACCCTAGGTCCAATCGTAACCCTAACCGGATCTCTAACCCTAGCCCTCAACATAACAATACCCTAGGTCCAATCGTAAGCATAACCGGATCTCTAACCCAAGCCCTCAACATAACCCTAATCCTAGGTCCAATCGTAACCCTAACCGTATCTCTAACCCAAGCCCTCAACATAACCCTAACCCTAGGTCCAATCGTAAGCATAACCGGATCTCTAACCCTAGCCCTCAACATAACCCTAACCCTAGGTCCAATCGTAACCCTAACCGGATCTCTAACCCTAGCCCTCAACATAACAATACCCTAGGTCCAATCGTAAGCATAACCGGATCTCTAACCCAAGCCCTCAACATAACCCTAACCCTAGGTCCAATCGTAACCCTAACCGGATCTCTAACCCAAGCCCTCAACATAACCTTAACCCTACGTCCAATCGTAAGCATAACCGGATCTCTAACCCTAGCCCTCAACATAACCCTAACCCTAGGTCCAATCGTAACCCTAACCGGATCTCTAACCCTAGCCCTCAACATAACCCTAACCCTAGGTCCAATCGTAACCCTAACCGGATCTCTAACCCTAGCCCTCAACATAACCCTAACCCTAGGTCCAATCGTAACCCTAACCGGATCTCTAACCCTAGCCCTCAACATAACCCTAACCCTAGGTCCAATCGTAACCCTATCCGGATCTCTAACCCTAGCCCTCAACATAACCCTAAGCCTAGGTCCAATCGTAACCCTAACCAGATCTCTAACCCTAGCCCTCAACATAACCCTAACCCTAGGTCCAATCGTAACCCTAACCGGATCTCTAACCCTAGCCCTCAACATAACCCTAACCGTAGGTCCAATCGTAACCCTAACCGGATCTCTAAACCTAGCCCTCAACATAACCCTAACCCTAGGTCCAATCGTAAGCATAACCGGATCTCTAACCCTAGTCCTCAACATAACCCTAACCCTAGGTCCAATCGTAACCCTAACCGGATCTCTAACCCTAGCCCTCCTCATAACCCTAACCCTAGTTCCAATCGTAACCCTAACCGGATCTCTAACCCTAGCCCTCAACATAACCCTAACCCTAGGTCCAATCGTAACCCTAACCGGATCTCTAACCCTAGCCCTCAACATAACCCTAACCCTAGGTCCAATCGTAACCCTAACCGGATCTCTAACCCTAGCCCTCAACATAACCCTAACCCTAGGTCCAATCGTAACCCTAACCGGATCTCTAACCCTAGCCCGCAACATAACCCTAACCCTAGGTCCAATCCTAACCCTAACCGGATCTCTAACCCTAGCCCTCAACATAACCCTAACCCTAGGTCCAATCGTAACCCTAACCGGATCTCTAACCCTAGCCCTCAACATAACCCTAACCCTAGGTCCAATCGTAACCCTAACCGGATCTCTAACCCTAGCCCTCAACATAACCCTAACCCTAGGTCCAATCGTAACCCTAACCGGATCTCTAACCCTAGCCCTCAACATATCTCTAACCCTAGGTCCAATCGTAAGCATAACCGGATCTCTAACCCTAGCCCTCAACATAACCCTAACCCTATGTCCAATCGTAACCCTAACCGGATCTCTAACCCTAGCCCTCAACATAACGCAAAACCGAGGTCCAATCGTAACCTTAACCGGATCTCTAACCCTAGCCCTCAACATAACCCTAAACCTAGGTCAAATCGTAAGCATAACCGGATCTCTAACCCTAGCCCTCAACATAACAATAGCCTAGGTCCAATCGTAAGCATAACCGGATCTCTAAACGAAACCCTCAACATAACCCTAACCCTAGGTCCAATCGTAACCCTAACGGGATCTCTAACCCAAGCCCTCAACATAACCCTAACCCTAGGTCCAATCGTAAGCATAACCGGATCTCTAACCCTAGCCCTCAACATAACCCTAACCCTTGGTCCAATCGTAAGCATAACCGGATCTTTAACCCTAGCCCTCAACATAACCCTAACCCTAGGTCCAATCGTAACCCTAACCGGATCGCTAACCCTAGCCCTCAACATAACCCTAACCCTAGGTCCAATCGTAAGCATAACCGGATCTCTAACCCTAGCCCTCAACATAACCCTAACCCTAGGTCCAATCGTAACCCTAACAGGATCTCCAAACCTAGCCCTCAACATAACCCTAACCCTAGGTCCAATCGTAACCCTAACCGGATCTCTATCCCTAGCCCTCAACATAACCCTAACCCTAGGTCCAATCGTAACCCTAACCGGATCTCTAACCCAAGCCCTCAACATAACCCTAACCCTAGGTCCAATCGTAAGCATAACCGGATCTCTAACCCTAGCTCTCAACATAACCCTAACCCTAGGTCCAATCGTAACCCTAACCGGATCTCTAACCCTAGCCCTCAACATAACAATACCCTAGGTCCAATCGTAAGCATAACCGGATCTCTAACCCAAGCCCTCAACATAACCCTAATCCTAGGTCCAATCGTAACCCTAACCGTATCTCTAACCCAAGCCCTCAACATAACCCTAACCCTAGGTCCAATCGTAAGCATAACCGGATCTCTAACCCTAGCCCTCAACATAACCCTAACCCTAGGTCCAATCGTAACCCTAACCGGATCTCTAACCCTAGCCCTCAACATAACAATACCCTAGGTCCAATCGTAAGCATAACCGGATCTCTAACCCAAGCCCTCAACATAACCCTAACCCTAGGTCCAATCGTAACCCTAACCGGATCTCTAACCCAAGCCCTCAACATAACCTTAACCCTACGTCCAATCGTAAGCATAACCGGATCTCTAACCCTAGCCCTCAACATAACCCTAACCCTAGGTCCAATCGTAACCCTAACCGGATCTCTAACCCTAGCCCTCAACATAACCCTAACCCTAGGTCCAATCGTAACCCTAACCGGATCTCTAACCCTAGCCCTCAACATAACCCTAACCCTAGGTCCAATCGTAACCCTAACCGGATCTCTAACCCTAGCCCTCAACATAACCCTAACCCTAGGTCCAATCGTAACCCTATCCGGATCTCTAACCCTAGCCCTCAACATAACCCTAAGCCTAGGTCCAATCGTAACCCTAACCAGATCTCTAACCCTAGCCCTCAACATAACCCTAACCCTAGGTCCAATCGTAACCCTAACCGGATCTCTAACCCTAGCCCTCAACATAACCCTAACCGTAGGTCCAATCGTAACCCTAACCGGATCTCTAAACCTAGCCCTCAACATAACCCTAACCCTAGGTCCAATCGTAAGCATAACCGGATCTCTAACCCTAGTCCTCAACATAACCCTAACCCTAGGTCCAATCGTAACCCTAACCGGATCTCTAACCCTAGCCCTCCTCATAACCCTAACCCTAGTTCCAATCGTAACCCTAACCGGATCTCTAACCCTAGCCCTCAACATAACCCTAACCCTAGGTCCAATCGTAACCCTAACCGGATCTCTAACCCTAGCCCTCAACATAACCCTAACCCTAGGTCCAATCGTAACCCTAACCGGATCTCTAACCCTAGCCCTCAACATAACCCTAACCCTAGGTCCAATCGTAACCCTAACCGGATCTCTAACCCTAGCCCGCAACATAACCCTAACCCTAGGTCCAATCCTAACCCTAACCGGATCTCTAACCCTAGCCCTCAACATAACCCTAACCCTAGGTCCAATCGTAACCCTAACCGGATCTCTAACCCTAGCCCTCAACATAACCCTAACCCTAGGTCCAATCGTAACCCTAACCGGATCTCTAACCCTAGCCCTCAACATAACCCTAACCCTAGGTCCAATCGTAACCCTAACCGGATCTCTAACCCTAGCCCTCAACATATCTCTAACCCTAGGTCCAATCGTAAGCATAACCGGATCTCTAACCCTAGCCCTCAACATAACCCTAACCCTAGGTCCAATCGTAAGCATAACCAGATCTCTAACCCTAGCCCTCAACATAACCCTAACCCTAGGTCCAATCGTAACCCTAACCGGATCTCTAACACTAGCCCTCAACATAACCCTAACCCTAGGTCCAATCGTAACCCTAACCGGATCTCTAACCCTAGCCCTCAACATAACCCTAACCCTAGGTCCAATCATAAGCCTAACCGGATCTCTAACCCTAGCCCTCAACATAACCCTAACCCTAGGTCCAATCGTAACCCTAACCGGATCTCTAACCCTAGCCCTCAACATAACCCTAACCCTAGGTCCAATCGTAACCCTAACCGGATCTCTAACCCTAGCCCTCAACATAACCCTAACCCTAGGTCCAATCGTAACCCTAACCGGATCTCTAACCCTAGCCCTCAACATAACCCTAACCCTAGGTCCAATCGTAACCCTAACCGGATCTCTAACCCTAGCCCTCAACATAACCCTAACCCTAGGTCCAATCGTAACCCTAACCGGATCTCTAACCCTAGCCCTCAACATAACCCTAACCCTAGGTCCAATCGTAACCCTAACCGGATCTCTAACCCTAGCCCTCAACATAACCCTAACCCTAGGTCCAATCGTAACCCTAACCGGATCTCTAACCCTAGCCCTCAACATAACCCTAACCCTAGGTCCAATCGTAACCCTAACCGGATCTCTAACCCTAGCCCTCAACATAACCCTAACCCTAGGTCCAATCGTAACCCTAACCGGATCTCTAACCCTAGCCCTCAACATAACCCTAACCCTAGGTCCAATCGTAACCCTAACCGGATCTCTAACCCTAGCCCTCAACATAACCCTAACCCTAGGTCCAATCGTAACCCTAACCGGATCTCTAACCCTAGCCCTCAACATAACCCTAACCCTAGGTCCAATCGTAACCCTAACCGGATCTCTAACCCTAGCCCTCAACATAACCCTAACCCTAGGTCCAATCATAAGCATAACCGGATCTCTAACCCTAGCCCTCAACATAACCCTAACCCTAGGTCCAATCGTAACCCTAACCAGATCGCTAACACTGGCACTCAACATAACCCTAACCCTAGGTCCAATCGTACCCCTAACCGGATCTCTAACCCTAGCCATCAACATAACCCTAACCCTAGGTCCAATCGTAACCCTAACCGGATCTCTAACCCTAGCCCTCAACATAACCCTAACCCTATGTCCAATCGTAACCCTAACCGGATCTCTAACCCTAGCCCTCAACATAACGCAAAACCGAGGTCCAATCGTAACCCTAACCGGATCTCTAACCCTAGCCCTCAACATAACCCTAAACCTAGGTCAAATCGTAAGCATAACCGGATCTCTAACCCTAGCCCTCAACATAACAATAGCCTAGGTCCAATCGTAAGCATAACCGGATCTCTAAACGAAACCCTCAACATATCCCTAACCCTAGGTCCAATCGTAACCCTAACGGGATCTCTAACCCAAGCCCTCAACATAACCCTAACCCTAGGTCCAATCGTAAGCATAACCGGATCTCTAACCCTAGCCCTCAACATAACCCTAACCCTTGGTCCAATCGTAAGCATAACCGGATCTTTAACCCTAGCCCTCAACATAACCCTAACCCTAGGTCCAATCGTAACCCTAACCGGATCGCTAACCCTAGCCCTCAACATAACCCTAACCCTAGGTCCAATCGTAAGCATAACCGGATCTCTAACCCTAGCCCTCAACATAACCCTAACCCTAGGTCCAATCGTAACCCTAACAGGATCTCCAAACCTAGCCCTCAACATAACCCTAACCCTAGGTCCAATCGTAACCCTAACCGGATCTCTATCCCTAGCCCTCAACATAACCCTAACCCTAGGTCCAATCGTAACCCTAACCGGATCTCTAACCCAAGCCCTCAACATAACCCTAACCCTAGGTCCAATCGTAAGCATAACCGGATCTCTAACCCTAGCCCTCAACATAACCCTAACCCTAGGTCCAATCGTAACCCTAACCGGATCTCTAACCCTAGCCCTCAACATAACAATACCCTAGGTCCAATCGTAAGCATAACCGGATCTCTAACCCAAGCCCTCAACATAACCCTAATCCTAGGTCCAATCGTAACCCTAACCGTATCTCTAACCCAAGCCCTCAACATAACCCTAACCCTAGGTCCAATCGTAAGCATAACCGGATCTCTAACCCTAGCCCTCAACATAACCCTAACCCTAGGTCCAATCGTAACCCTAACCGGATCTCTAACCCTAGCCCTCAACATAACAATACCCTAGGTCCAATCGTAAGCATAACCGGATCTCTAACCCAAGCCCTCAACATAACCCTAACCCTAGGTCCAATCGTAACCCTAACCGGATCTCTAACCCAAGCCCTCAACATAACCTTAACCCTACGTCCAATCGTAAGCATAACCGGATCTCTAACCCTAGCCCTCAACATAACCCTAACCCTAGGTCCAATCGTAACCCTAACCGGATCTCTAACCCTAGCCCTCAACATAACCCTAACCCTAGGTCCAATCGTAACCCTAACCGGATCTCTAACCCTAGCCCTCAACATAACCCTAACCCTAGGTCCAATCGTAACCCTAACCGGATCTCTAACCCTAGCCCTCAACATAACCCTAACCCTAGGTCCAATCGTAACCCTATCCGGATCTCTAACCCTAGCCCTCAACATAACCCTAAGCCTAGGTCCAATCGTAACCCTAACCAGATCTCTAACCCTAGCCCTCAACATAACCCTAACCCTAGGTCCAATCGTAACCCTAACCGGATCTCTAACCCTAGCCCTCAACATAACCCTAACCGTAGGTCCAATCGTAACCCTAACCGGATCTCTAAACCTAGCCCTCAACATAACCCTAACCCTAGGTCCAATCGTAAGCATAACCGGATCTCTAACCCTAGTCCTCAACATAACCCTAACCCTAGGTCCAATCGTAACCCTAACCGGATCTCTAACCCTAGCCCTCCTCATAACCCTAACCCTAGTTCCAATCGTAACCCTAACCGGATCTCTAACCCTAGCCCTCAACATAACCCTAACCCTAGGTCCAATCGTAACCCTAACCGGATCTCTAACCCTAGCCCTCAACATAACCCTAACCCTAGGTCCAATCGTAACCCTAACCGGATCTCTAACCCTAGCCCTCAACATAACCCTAACCCTAGGTCCAATCGTAACCCTAACCGGATCTCTAACCCTAGCCCGCAACATAACCCTAACCCTAGGTCCAATCCTAACCCTAACCGGATCTCTAACCCTAGCCCTCAACATAACCCTAACCCTAGGTCCAATCGTAACCCTAACCGGATCTCTAACCCTAGCCCTCAACATAACCCTAACCCTAGGTCCAATCGTAACCCTAACCGGATCTCTAACCCTAGCCCTCAACATAACCCTAACCCTAGGTCCAATCGTAACCCTAACCGGATCTCTAACCCTAGCCCTCAACATATCTCTAACCCTAGGTCCAATCGTAAGCATAACCGGATCTCTAACCCTAGCCCTCAACATAACCCTAACCCTAGGTCCAATCGTAAGCATAACCAGATCTCTAACCCTAGCCCTCAACATAACCCTAACCCTAGGTCCAATCGTAACCCTAACCGGATCTCTAACCCTAGCCCTCAACATAACCCTAACCCTAGGTCCAATCATAAGCCTAACCGGATCTCTAACCCTAGCCCTCAACATAACCCTAACCCTAGGTCCAATCGTAACCCTAACCGGATCTCTAACCCTAGCCCTCAACATAACCCTAACCCTAGGTCCAATCGTAACCCTAACCGGATCTCTAACCCTAGCCCTCAACATAACCCTAACCCTAGGTCCAATCGTAACCCTAACCGGATCTCTAACCCTAGCCCTCAACATATCTCTAACCCTAGGTCCAATCGTAAGCATAACCGGATCTCTAACCCTAGCCCTCAACATAACCCTAACCCTAGGTCCAATCGTAAGCATAACCAGATCTCTAACCCTAGCCCTCAACATAACCCTAACCCTAGGTCCAATCGTAACCCTAACCGGATCTCTAACCCTAGCCCTCAACATAACCCTAACCCTAGGTCCAATCATAAGCCTAACCGGATCTCTAACCCTAGCCCTCAACATAACCCTAACCCTAGGTCCAATCGTAACCCTAACCGGATCTCTAACCCTAGCCCTCAACATAACCCTAACCCTAGGTCCAATCATAAGCCTAACCGGATCTCTAACCCTAGCCCTCAACATAACCCTAACCCTAGGTCCAATCGTAACCCTAACCGGATCTCTAACCCTAGCCCTCAACATAACCCTAACCCTAGGTCCAATCGTAACCCTAACCGGATCTCTAACCCTAGCCCTCAACATAACCCTAACCCTAGGTCCAATCGTAACCCTAACCGGATCTCTAACCCTAGCCCTCAACATATCTCTAACCCTAGGTCCAATCGTAAGCATAACCGGATCTCTAACCCTAGCCCTCAACATAACCCTAACCCTAGGTCCAATCGTAAGCATAACCAGATCTCTAACCCTAGCCCTCAACATAACCCTAACCCTAGGTCCAATCGTAACCCTAACCGGATCTCTAACCCTAGCCCTCAACATAACCCTAACCCTAGGTCCAATCATAAGCCTAACCGGATCTCTAACCCTAGCCCTCAACATAACCCTAACCCTAGGTCCAATCGTAACCCTAACCGGATCTCTAACCCTAGCCCTCAACATAACCCTAACCCTAGGTCCAATCGTAACCCTAACCGGATCTCTAACCCTAGCCCTCAACATAACCCTAACCCTAGGTCCAATCGTAACCCTAACCGGATCTCTAACCCTAGCCCTCAACATAACCCTAACCCTAGGTCCAATCGTAACCCTAACCGGATCTCTAAACCTAGCCCTCAACATAACCCTAACCCTAGGTCCAATCGTAACCCTAACCGGATCTCTAACCCTAGCCCTCCTCATAACCCTAACCCTAGTTCCAATCGTAACCCTAACCGGATCTCTAACCCTAGCCCTCAACATAACCCTAACCCTAGGTCCAATCGTAACCCTAACCGGATCTCTAACCCTAGCCCTCAACATAACCCTAACCCTAGGTCCAATCGTAACCCTAACCGGATCTCTAACCCTAGCCCTCAACATAACCCTAACCCTAGGTCCAATCGTAACCCTAACCGGATCTCTAACCCTAGCCCTCAACATAACCCTAACCCTAGGTCCAATCGTAACCCTAACCGGATCTCTAACCCTAGCCCTCAACATAACCCTAACCCTAGGTCCAATCGTAACCCTAACCGGATCTCTAACCCTAGCCCTCAACATAACCCTAACCCTAGGTCCAATCGTAACCCTAACCGGATCTCTAACCCTAGCCCTCAACATAACCCTAACCCTAGGTCCAATCGTAACCCTAACCGGATCTCTAACCCTAGCCCTCAACATAACCCTAACCCTAGGTCCAATCGTAAGCATAACCGGATCTCTAACCCTAGCCCTCAACATAACCCTAACCCTAGGTCCAATCGTAACCCTAACCGGATCTCTAACCCTAGCCCTCAACATAACCCTAACCCTAGGTCCAATCGTAACCCTAACCGGATCTCTAACCCTAGCCCTCAACATAACCCTAACCCTAGGTCCAATCGTAACCCTAACCGGATCTCTAACCCTAGCCCTCAACATAACCCTAACCCTAGGTCCAATCGTAACCCTAACCGGATCGCTAACCCTAGCCCTCAACATAACCCTAACCCTAGGTCCAATCGTAAGCATAACCGGATCTCTAACCCTAGCCCTCAACATAACCCTAACCCTAGGTCCAATCGTAACCCTAACCGGATCTCTAACCCTAGCCCTCAACATAACCCTAACCCTAGGTCCAATCGTAACCCTAACCGGATCTCTAACCCTATCCCTCAACATAACCCTAACCCTAGGTCCAATCGTAACCCTAACCGGATCTCTAACCCTAGCCCTCAACATAACCCTAACCCTAGGTCCAATCGTAACCCTAACCGGATCTCTAACCCTAGCCCTCAACATAACCTTAACCCTAGGTCCAATCGTAACCATAACCGGATCTCTAACCCTAGCCCTCAACATAACCCTTACCCTAGGTCCAATCGTAACCCTAACCGGATCTCTAACCCTAGCCCTCAACATAACAATACCCTAGGTCCTATCGTAAGCATAACCGGATCTCTAACCCAAGCCCTCAACATAACCCTAACCCTAGGTCCAATCGTAACCCTAACCGGATCTCTAACCCTAGCCCTCAACATAACCCTAACCCTAGGTCCAATCGTAACCCTAACCGGATCTCTAACCCTAGCCCTCAACATATCTCTAACCCTAGGTCCAATCGTAAGCATAACCGGATCTCTAACCCTAGCCCTCAACATAACCCTAACCCTAGGTCCAATCGTAAGCATAACCAGATCTCTAACCCTAGCCCTCAACATAACCCTAACCCTAGGTCCAATCGTAACCCTAACCGGATCTCTAACACTAGCCCTCAACATAACCCTAACCCTAGGTCCAATCGTAACCCTAACCGGATCTCTAACCCTAGCCCTCAACATAACCCTAACCCTAGGTCCAATCGTAACCCTAACCGGATCTCTAACCCTAGCCCTCAACATAACCCTAACCCTAGGTCCAATCATAAGCCTAACCGGATCTCTAACCCTAGCCCTCAACATAACCCTAACCCTAGGTCCAATCGTAACCCTAACCGGATCTCTAACCCTAGCCCTCAACATAACCCTAACCCTAGGTCCAATCGTAACCCTAACCGGATCTCTAACCCTAGCCCTCAACATAACCCTAACCCTAGGTCCAATCGTAACCCTAACCGGATCTCTAACCCTAGCCCTCAACATAACCCTAACCCTAGGTCCAATCGTAACCCTAACCGGATCTCTAAACCTAGCCCTCAACATAACCCTAACCCTAGGTCCAATCGTAACCCTAACCGGATCTCTAACCCTAGCCCTCCTCATAACCCTAACCCTAGTTCCAATCGTAACCCTAACCGGATCTCTAACCCTAGCCCTCAACATAACCCTAACCCTAGGTCCAATCGTAACCCTAACCGGATCTCTAACCCTAGCCCTCAACATAACCCTAACCCTAGGTCCAATCGTAACCCTAACCGGATCTCTAACCCTAGCCCTCAACATAACCCTAACCCTAGGTCCAATCGTAACCCTAACCGGATCTCTAACCCTAGCCCTCAACATAACCCTAACCCTAGGTCCAATCGTAACCCTAACCGGATCTCTAACCCTAGCCCTCAACATAACCCTAACCCTAGGTCCAATCGTAACCCTAACCGGATCTCTAACCCTAGCCCTCAACATAACCCTAACCCTAGGTCCAATCGTAACCCTAACCGGATCTCTAACCCTAGCCCTCAACATAACCCTAACCCTAGGTCCAATCGTAACCCTAACCGGATCTCTAACCCTAGCCCTCAACATAACCCTAAACCTAGGTCCAATCATAAGCATAACCGGATCTCTAACCCTAGCCCTCAACATAACCCTAACCCTAGGTCCAATCGTAACCCTAACCGGATCTCTAACCCTAGCCCTCAACATAACCCTAACCCTAGGTCCAATCGTAACCCTAACCGGATCTCTAACCCTAGCCCTCAACATAACCCTAACCCTAGGTCCAATCGTAACCCTAACCGGATCTCTAACCCTAGCCCTCAACATAACCCTAACCCTAGGTCCAATCGTAAACGTAATCGAATCTCTAACCCTAGCCCTCAACATAACCCTAACCCTAGGTCCAATCGTAACCCTAACCAGATCGCTAACACTGGCACTCAACATAACCCTAACCCTAGGTCCAATCGTACCCCTAACCGGATCTCTAACCCTAGCCATCAACATAACCCTAACCCTAGGTCCAATCGTAACCCTAACCGGATCTCTAACCCTAGCCCTCAACATAACCCTAACCCTAGGTCCAATCGTAACCCTAACCGGATCTCTAACCCTAGCCCTCAACATAACCCTAACCCTAGGTCCAATCGTAAACGTAATCGAATCTCTAACCCTAGCCCTCAACATAACCCTAACCCTAGGTCCAATCGTAACCCTAACCAGATCGCTAACACTGGCACTCAACATAACCCTAACCCTAGGTCCAATCGTACCCCTAACCGGATCTCTAACCCTAGCCCTCAACATAACCCTAACCCTATGTCCAATCGTAACCCTAACCGGATCTCTAACCCTAGCCCTCAACATAACGCAAAACCGAGGTCCAATCGTAACCCTAACCGGATCTCTAACCCTAGCCCTCAACATAACCCTAAACCTAGGTCAAATCGTAAGCATAACCGGATCTCTAACCCTAGCCCTCAACATAACAATAGCCTAGGTCCAATCGTAAGCATAACCGGATCTCTAAACGAAACCCTCAACATAACCCTAACCCTAGGTCCAATCGTAACCCTAACGGGATCTCTAACCCAAGCCCTCAACATAACCCTAACCCTAGGTCCAATCGTAAGCATAACCGGATCTCTAACCCTAGCCCTCAACATAACCCTAACCCTTGGTCCAATCGTAAGCATAACCGGATCTTTAACCCTAGCCCTCAACATAACCCTAACCCTAGGTCCAATCGTAACCCTAACCGGATCGCTAACCCTAGCCCTCAACATAACCCTAACCCTAGGTCCAATCGTAAGCATAACCGGATCTCTAACCCTAGCCCTCAACATAACCCTAACCCTAGGTCCAATCGTAACCCTAACAGGATCTCCAAACCTAGCCCTCAACATAACCCTAACCCTAGGTCCAATCGTAACCCTAACCGCATCTCTATCCCTAGCCCTCAACATAACCCTAACCCTAGGTCCAATCGTAACCCTAACCGGATCTCTAACCCAAGCCCTCAACATAACCCTAACCCTAGGTCCAATCGTAAGCATAACCGGATCTCTAACCCTAGCCCTCAACATAACCCTAACCCTAGGTCCAATCGTAACCCTAACCGGATCTCTAACCCTAGCCCTCAACATAACAATACCCTAGGTCCAATCGTAAGCATAACCGGATCTCTAACCCAAGCCCTCAACATAACCCTAATCCTAGGTCCAATCGTAACCCTAACCGTATCTCTAACCCAAGCCCTCAACATAACCCTAACCCTAGGTCCAATCGTAAGCATAACCGGATCTCTAACCCTAGCCCTCAACATAACCCTAACCCTAGGTCCAATCGTAACCCTAACCGGATCTCTAACCCTAGCCCTCAACATAACAATACCCTAGGTCCAATCGTAAGCATAACCGGATCTCTAACCCAAGCCCTCAACATAACCCTAACCCTAGGTCCAATCGTAACCCTAACCGGATCTCTAACCCAAGCCCTCAACATAACCTTAACCCTACGTCCAATCGTAAGCATAACCGGATCTCTAACCCTAGCCCTCAACATAACCCTAACCCTAGGTCCAATCGTAACCCTAACCGGATCTCTAACCCTAGCCCTCAACATAACCCTAACCCTAGGTCCAATCGTAACCCTAACCGGATCTCTAACCCTAGCCCTCAACATAACCCTAACCCTAGGTCCAATCGTAACCCTAACCGGATCTCTAACCCTAGCCCTCAACATAACCCTAACCCTAGGTCCAATCGTAACCCTATCCGGATCTCTAACCCTAGCCCTCAACATAACCCTAAGCCTAGGTCCAATCGTAACCCTAACCAGATCTCTAACCCTAGCCCTCAACATAACCCTAACCCTAGGTCCAATCGTAACCCTAACCGGATCTCTAACCCTAGCCCTCAACATAACCCTAACCGTAGGTCCAATCGTAACCCTAACCGGATCTCTAAACCTAGCCCTCAACATAACCCTAACCCTAGGTCCAATCGTAAGCATAACCGGATCTCTAACCCTAGTCCTCAACATAACCCTAACCCTAGGTCCAATCGTAACCCTAACCGGATCTCTAACCCTAGCCCTCCTCATAACCCTAACCCTAGTTCCAATCGTAACCCTAACCGGATCTCTAACCCTAGCCCTCA
Source organism: Miniopterus natalensis (assembly GCF_054644295.1). NCBI lineage: Eukaryota > Metazoa > Chordata > Mammalia > Chiroptera > Miniopteridae > Miniopterus > Miniopterus natalensis. The sequence goes on along the minus strand of NC_142086.1, from coordinate 1,068,913 downwards.
ACATAACCCTAACCCTAGGTCCAATCGTAACCCTAACCGGATCTCTAACCCTAGCCCTCAACATAACCCTAACCCTAGGTCCAATCGTAACCCTAACCGGATCTCTAACCCTAGCCCTCAACATAACCCTAACCCTAGGTCCAATCGTAACCCTAACCGGATCTCTAACCCTAGCCCGCAACATAACCCTAACCCTAGGTCCAATCCTAACCCTAACCGGATCTCTAACCCTAGCCCTCAACATAACCCTAACCCTAGGTCCAATCGTAACCCTAACCGGATCTCTAACCCTAGCCCTCAACATAACCCTAACCCTAGGTCCAATCGTAACCCTAACCGGATCTCTAACCCTAGCCCTCAACATAACCCTAACCCTAGGTCCAATCGTAACCCTAACCGGATCTCTAACCCTAGCCCTCAACATAACCCTAACCCTAGGTCCAATCGTAACCCTAACCGGATCTCTAACCCTAGCCCTCAACATAACCCTAACCCTAGGTCCAATCGTAACCCTAACCGGATCTCTAACCCTAGCCCTCAACATATCTCTAACCCTAGGTCCAATCGTAAGCATAACCGGATCTCTAACCCTAGCCCTCAACATAACCCTAACCCTAGGTCCAATCGTAAGCATAACCAGATCTCTAACCCTAGCCCTCAACATAACCCTAACCCTAGGTCCAATCGTAACCCTAACCGGATCTCTAACCCTAGCCCTCAACATAACCCTAACCCTAGGTCCAATCATAAGCCTAACCGGATCTCTAACCCTAGCCCTCAACATAACCCTAACCCTAGGTCCAATCGTAACCCTAACCGGATCTCTAACCCTAGCCCTCAACATAACCCTAACCCTAGGTCCAATCGTAACCCTAACCGGATCTCTAACCCTAGCCCTCAACATAACCCTAACCCTAGGTCCAATCGTAACCCTAACCGGATCTCTAACCCTAGCCCTCAACATAACCCTAACCCTAGGTCCAATCGTAACCCTAACCGGATCTCTAACCCTAGCCCTCAACATAACCCTAACCCTAGGTCCAATCGTAACCCTAACCGGATCTCTAACCCTAGCCCTCAACATAACCCTAACCCTAGGTCCAATCGTAACCCTAACCGGATCTCTAACCCTAGCCCTCAACATAACCCTAACCCTAGGTCCAATCGTAACCCTAACCGGATCGCTAACCCTAGCCCTCAACATAACCCTAACCCTAGGTCCAATCGTAAGCATAACCGGATCTCTAACCCTAGCCCTCAACATAACCCTAACCCTAGGTCCAATCGTAACCCTAACCGGATCTCTAACCCTAGCCCTCAACATAACCCTAACCCTAGGTCCAATCGTAACCCTAACCGGATCTCTAACCCTATCCCTCAACATAACCCTAACCCTAGGTCCAATCGTAACCCTAACCGGATCTCTAACCCTAGCCCTCAACATAACCCTAACCCTAGGTCCAATCGTAACCCTAACCGGATCTCTAACCCTAGCCCTCAACATAACCTTAACCCTAGGTCCAATCGTAACCATAACCGGATCTCTAACCCTAGCCCTCAACATAACCCTTACCCTAGGTCCAATCGTAACCCTAACCGGATCTCTAACCCTAGCCCTCAACATAACAATACCCTAGGTCCTATCGTAAGCATAACCGGATCTCTAACCCAAGCCCTCAACATAACCCTAACCCTAGGTCCAATCGTAACCCTAACCGGATCTCTAACCCTAGCCCTCAACATAACCCTAACCCTAGGTCCAATCGTAACCCTAACCGGATCTCTAACCCTAGCCCTCAACATATCTCTAACCCTAGGTCCAATCGTAAGCATAACCGGATCTCTAACCCTAGCCCTCAACATAACCCTAACCCTAGGTCCAATCGTAAGCATAACCAGATCTCTAACCCTAGCCCTCAACATAACCCTAACCCTAGGTCCAATCGTAACCCTAACCGGATCTCTAACACTAGCCCTCAACATAACCCTAACCGTAGGTCCAATCGTAACCCTAACCGGATCTCTAACCCTAGCCCTCAACATAACCCTAACCCTAGGTCCAATCGTAACCCTAACCGGATCTCTAACCCTAGCCCTCAACATAACCCTAACCCTAGGTCCAATCATAAGCCTAACCGGATCTCTAACCCTAGCCCTCAACATAACCCTAACCCTAGGTCCAATCGTAACCCTAACCGGATCTCTAACCCTAGCCCTCAACATAACCCTAACCCTAGGTCCAATCGTAACCCTAACCGGATCTCTAACCCTAGCCCTCAACATAACCCTAACCCTAGGTCCAATCGTAACCCTAACCGGATCTCTAACCCTAGCCCTCAACATAACCCTAACCCTAGGTCCAATCGTAACCCTAACCGGATCTCTAAACCTAGCCCTCAACATAACCCTAACCCTAGGTCCAATCGTAACCCTAACCGGATCTCTAACCCTAGCCCTCCTCATAACCCTAACCCTAGTTCCAATCGTAACCCTAACCGGATCTCTAACCCTAGCCCTCAACATAACCCTAACCCTAGGTCCAATCGTAACCCTAACCGGATCTCTAACCCTAGCCCTCAACATAACCCTAACCCTAGGTCCAATCGTAACCCTAACCGGATCTCTAACCCTAGCCCTCAACATAACCCTAACCCTAGGTCCAATCGTAACCCTAACCGGATCTCTAACCCTAGCCCTCAACATAACCCTAACCCTAGGTCCAATCGTAACCCTAACCGGATCTCTAACCCTAGCCCTCAACATAACCCTAACCCTAGGTCCAATCGTAACCCTAACCGGATCTCTAACCCTAGCCCTCAACATAACCCTAACCCTAGGTCCAATCGTAACCCTAACCGGATCTCTAACCCTAGCCCTCAACATAACCCTAACCCTAGGTCCAATCGTAACCCTAACCGGATCTCTAACCCTAGCCCTCAACATAACCCTAAACCTAGGTCCAATCATAAGCATAACCGGATCTCTAACCCTAGCCCTCAACATAACCCTAACCCTAGGTCCAATCGTAACCCTAACCGGATCTCTAACCCTAGCCCTCAACATAACCCTAACCCTAGGTCCAATCGTAACCCTAACCGGATCTCTAACCCTAGCCCTCAACATAACCCTAACCCTAGGTCCAATCGTAACCCTAACCGGATCTCTAACCCTAGCCCTCAACATAACCCTAACCCTAGGTCCAATCGTAAACGTAATCGAATCTCTAACCCTAGCCCTCAACATAACCCTAACCCTAGGTCCAATCGTAACCCTAACCAGATCGCTAACACTGGCACTCAACATAACCCTAACCCTAGGTCCAATCGTACCCCTAACCGGATCTCTAACCCTAGCCATCAACATAACCCTAACCCTAGGTCCAATCGTAACCCTAACCGGATCTCTAACCCTAGCCCTCAACATAACCCTAACCCTATGTCCAATCGTAACCCTAACCGGATCTCTAACCCTAGCCCTCAACATAACGCAAAACCGAGGTCCAATCGTAACCCTAACCGGATCTCTAACCCTAGCCCTCAACATAACCCTAAACCTAGGTCAAATCGTAAGCATAACCGGATCTCTAACCCTAGCCCTCAACATAACAATAGCCTAGGTCCAATCGTAAGCATAACCGGATCTCTAAACGAAACCCTCAACATAACCCTAACCCTAGGTCCAATCGTAACCCTAACGGGATCTCTAACCCAAGCCCTCAACATAACCCTAACCCTAGGTCCAATCGTAAGCATAACCGGATCTCTAACCCTAGCCCTCAACATAACCCTAACCCTTGGTCCAATCGTAAGCATAACCGGATCTTTAACCCTAGCCCTCAACATAACCCTAACCCTAGGTCCAATCGTAACCCTAACCGGATCGCTAACCCTAGCCCTCAACATAACCCTAACCCTAGGTCCAATCGTAAGCATAACCGGATCTCTAACCCTAGCCCTCAACATAACCCTAACCCTAGGTCCAATCGTAACCCTAACAGGATCTCCAAACCTAGCCCTCAACATAACCCTAACCCTAGGTCCAATCGTAACCCTAACCGGATCTCTATCCCTAGCCCTCAACATAACCCTAACCCTAGGTCCAATCGTAACCCTAACCGGATCTCTAACCCAAGCCCTCAACATAACCCTAACCCTAGGTCCAATCGTAAGCATAACCGGATCTCTAACCCTAGCCCTCAACATAACCCTAACCCTAGGTCCAATCGTAACCCTAACCGGATCTCTAACCCTAGCCCTCAACATAACAATACCCTAGGTCCAATCGTAAGCATAACCGGATCTCTAACCCAAGCCCTCAACATAACCCTAATCCTAGGTCCAATCGTAACCCTAACCGTATCTCTAACCCAAGCCCTCAACATAACCCTAACCCTAGGTCCAATCGTAAGCATAACCGGATCTCTAACCCTAGCCCTCAACATAACCCTAACCCTAGGTCCAATCGTAACCCTAACCGGATCTCTAACCCTAGCCCTCAACATAACAATACCCTAGGTCCAATCGTAAGCATAACCGGATCTCTAACCCAAGCCCTCAACATAACCCTAACCCTAGGTCCAATCGTAACCCTAACCGGATCTCTAACCCAAGCCCTCAACATAACCTTAACCCTACGTCCAATCGTAAGCATAACCGGATCTCTAACCCTAGCCCTCAACATAACCCTAACCCTAGGTCCAATCGTAACCCTAACCGGATCTCTAACCCTAGCCCTCAACATAACCCTAACCCTAGGTCCAATCGTAACCCTAACCGGATCTCTAACCCTAGCCCTCAACATAACCCTAACCCTAGGTCCAATCGTAACCCTAACCGGATCTCTAACCCTAGCCCTCAACATAACCCTAACCCTAGGTCCAATCGTAACCCTATCCGGATCTCTAACCCTAGCCCTCAACATAACCCTAAGCCTAGGTCCAATCGTAACCCTAACCAGATCTCTAACCCTAGCCCTCAACATAACCCTAACCCTAGGTCCAATCGTAACCCTAACCGGATCTCTAACCCTAGCCCTCAACATAACCCTAACCGTAGGTCCAATCGTAACCCTAACCGGATCTCTAAACCTAGCCCTCAACATAACCCTAACCCTAGGTCCAATCGTAAGCATAACCGGATCTCTAACCCTAGTCCTCAACATAACCCTAACCCTAGGTCCAATCGTAACCCTAACCGGATCTCTAACCCTAGCCCTCCTCATAACCCTAACCCTAGTTCCAATCGTAACCCTAACCGGATCTCTAACCCTAGCCCTCAACATAACCCTAACCCTAGGTCCAATCGTAACCCTAACCGGATCTCTAACCCTAGCCCTCAACATAACCCTAACCCTAGGTCCAATCGTAACCCTAACCGGATCTCTAACCCTAGCCCTCAACATAACCCTAACCCTAGGTCCAATCGTAACCCTAACCGGATCTCTAACCCTAGCCCGCAACATAACCCTAACCCTAGGTCCAATCCTAACCCTAACCGGATCTCTAACCCTAGCCCTCAACATAACCCTAACCCTAGGTCCAATCGTAACCCTAACCGGATCTCTAACCCTAGCCCTCAACATAACCCTAACCCTAGGTCCAATCGTAACCCTAACCGGATCTCTAACCCTAGCCCTCAACATAACCCTAACCCTAGGTCCAATCGTAACCCTAACCGGATCTCTAACCCTAGCCCTCAACATATCTCTAACCCTAGGTCCAATCGTAAGCATAACCGGATCTCTAACCCTAGCCCTCAACATAACCCTAACCCTAGGTCCAATCGTAAGCATAACCAGATCTCTAACCCTAGCCCTCAACATAACCCTAACCCTAGGTCCAATCGTAACCCTAACCGGATCTCTAACCCTAGCCCTCAACATAACCCTAACCCTAGGTCCAATCATAAGCCTAACCGGATCTCTAACCCTAGCCCTCAACATAACCCTAACCCTAGGTCCAATCGTAACCCTAACCGGATCTCTAACCCTAGCCCTCAACATAACCCTAACCCTAGGTCCAATCGTAACCCTAACCGGATCTCTAACCCTAGCCCTCAACATAACCCTAACCCTAGGTCCAATCGTAACCCTAACCGGATCTCTAACCCTAGCCCTCAACATATCTCTAACCCTAGGTCCAATCGTAAGCATAACCGGATCTCTAACCCTAGCCCTCAACATAACCCTAACCCTAGGTCCAATCGTAAGCATAACCAGATCTCTAACCCTAGCCCTCAACATAACCCTAACCCTAGGTCCAATCGTAACCCTAACCGGATCTCTAACCCTAGCCCTCAACATAACCCTAACCCTAGGTCCAATCATAAGCCTAACCGGATCTCTAACCCTAGCCCTCAACATAACCCTAACCCTAGGTCCAATCGTAACCCTAACCGGATCTCTAACCCTAGCCCTCAACATAACCCTAACCCTAGGTCCAATCATAAGCCTAACCGGATCTCTAACCCTAGCCCTCAACATAACCCTAACCCTAGGTCCAATCGTAACCCTAACCGGATCTCTAACCCTAGCCCTCAACATAACCCTAACCCTAGGTCCAATCGTAACCCTAACCGGATCTCTAACCCTAGCCCTCAACATAACCCTAACCCTAGGTCCAATCGTAACCCTAACCGGATCTCTAACCCTAGCCCTCAACATATCTCTAACCCTAGGTCCAATCGTAAGCATAACCGGATCTCTAACCCTAGCCCTCAACATAACCCTAACCCTAGGTCCAATCGTAAGCATAACCAGATCTCTAACCCTAGCCCTCAACATAACCCTAACCCTAGGTCCAATCGTAACCCTAACCGGATCTCTAACCCTAGCCCTCAACATAACCCTAACCCTAGGTCCAATCATAAGCCTAACCGGATCTCTAACCCTAGCCCTCAACATAACCCTAACCCTAGGTCCAATCGTAACCCTAACCGGATCTCTAACCCTAGCCCTCAACAAAACCCTAACCCTAGGTCCAATCGTAACCCTAACCGGATCTCTAACCCTAGCCCTCAACATAACCCTAACCCTAGGTCCAATCGTAACCCTAACCGGATCTCTAACCCTAGCCCTCAACATAACCCTAACCCTAGGTCCAATCGTAACCCTAACCGGATCTCTAAACCTAGCCCTCAACATAACCCTAACCCTAGGTCCAATCGTAACCCTAACCGGATCTCTAACCCTAGCCCTCCTCATAACCCTAACCCTAGTTCCAATCGTAACCCTAACCGGATCTCTAACCCTAGCCCTCAACATAACCCTAACCCTAGGTCCAATCGTAACCCTAACCGGATCTCTAACCCTAGCCCTCAACATAACCCTAACCCTAGGTCCAATCGTAACCCTAACCGGATCTCTAACCCTAGCCCTCAACATAACCCTAACCCTAGGTCCAATCGTAACCCTAACCGGATCTCTAACCCTAGCCCTCAACATAACCCTAACCCTAGGTCCAATCGTAACCCTAACCGGATCTCTAACCCTAGCCCTCAACATAACCCTAACCCTAGGTCCAATCGTAACCCTAACCGGATCTCTAACCCTAGCCCTCAACATAACCCTAACCCTAGGTCCAATCGTAACCCTAACCGGATCTCTAACCCTAGCCCTCAACATAACCCTAACCCTAGGTCCAATCGTAACCCTAACCGGATCTCTAACCCTAGCCCTCAACATAACCCTAACCCTAGGTCCAATCGTAAGCATAACCGGATCTCTAACCCTAGCCCTCAACATAACCCTAACCCTAGGTCCAATCGTAACCCTAACCGGATCTCTAACCCTAGCCCTCAACATAACCCTAACCCTAGGTCCAATCGTAACCCTAACCGGATCTCTAACCCTAGCCCTCAACATAACCCTAACCCTAGGTCCAATCGTAACCCTAACCGGATCTCTAACCCTAGCCCTCAACATAACCCTAACCCTAGGTCCAATCGTAACCCTAACCGGATCGCTAACCCTAGCCCTCAACATAACCCTAACCCTAGGTCCAATCGTAAGCATAACCGGATCTCTAACCCTAGCCCTCAACATAACCCTAACCCTAGGTCCAATCGTAACCCTAACCGGATCTCTAACCCTAGCCCTCAACATAACCCTAACCCTAGGTCCAATCGTAACCCTAACCGGATCTCTAACCCTATCCCTCAACATAACCCTAACCCTAGGTCCAATCGTAACCCTAACCGGATCTCTAACCCTAGCCCTCAACATAACCCTAACCCTAGGTCCAATCGTAACCCTAACCGGATCTCTAACCCTAGCCCTCAACATAACCTTAACCCTAGGTCCAATCGTAACCATAACCGGATCTCTAACCCTAGCCCTCAACATAACCCTTACCCTAGGTCCAATCGTAACCCTAACCGGATCTCTAACCCTAGCCCTCAACATAACAATACCCTAGGTCCTATCGTAAGCATAACCGGATCTCTAACCCAAGCCCTCAACATAACCCTAACCCTAGGTCCAATCGTAACCCTAACCGGATCTCTAACCCTAGCCCTCAACATAACCCTAACCCTAGGTCCAATCGTAACCCTAACCGGATCTCTAACCCTAGCCCTCAACATATCTCTAACCCTAGGTCCAATCGTAAGCATAACCGGATCTCTAACCCTAGCCCTCAACATAACCCTAACCCTAGGTCCAATCGTAAGCATAACCAGATCTCTAACCCTAGCCCTCAACATAACCCTAACCCTAGGTCCAATCGTAACCCTAACCGGATCTCTAACACTAGCCCTCAACATAACCCTAACCCTAGGTCCAATCGTAACCCTAACCGGATCTCTAACCCTAGCCCTCAACATAACCCTAACCCTAGGTCCAATCGTAACCCTAACCGGATCTCTAACCCTAGCCCTCAACATAACCCTAACCCTAGGTCCAATCATAAGCCTAACCGGATCTCTAACCCTAGCCCTCAACATAACCCTAACCCTAGGTCCAATCGTAACCCTAACCGGATCTCTAACCCTAGCCCTCAACATAACCCTAACCCTAGGTCCAATCGTAACCCTAACCGGATCTCTAACCCTAGCCCTCAACATAACCCTAACCCTAGGTCCAATCGTAACCCTAACCGGATCTCTAACCCTAGCCCTCAACATAACCCTAACCCTAGGTCCAATCGTAACCCTAACCGGATCTCTAAACCTAGCCCTCAACATAACCCTAACCCTAGGTCCAATCGTAACCCTAACCGGATCTCTAACCCTAGCCCTCCTCATAACCCTAACCCTAGTTCCAATCGTAACCCTAACCGGATCTCTAACCCTAGCCCTCAACATAACCCTAACCCTAGGTCCAATCGTAACCCTAACCGGATCTCTAACCCTAGCCCTCAACATAACCCTAACCCTAGGTCCAATCGTAACCCTAACCGGATCTCTAACCCTAGCCCTCAACATAACCCTAACCCTAGGTCCAATCGTAACCCTAACCGGATCTCTAACCCTAGCCCTCAACATAACCCTAACCCTAGGTCCAATCGTAACCCTAACCGGATCTCTAACCCTAGCCCTCAACATAACCCTAACCCTAGGTCCAATCGTAACCCTAACCGGATCTCTAACCCTAGCTCTCAACATAACCCTAACCCTAGGTCCAATCGTAACCCTAACCGGATCTCTAACCCTAGCCCTCAACATAACCCTAACCCTAGGTCCAATCGTAACCCTAACCGGATCTCTAACCCTAGCCCTCAACATAACCCTAAACCTAGGTCCAATCATAAGCATAACCGGATCTCTAACCCTAGCCCTCAACATAACCCTAACCCTAGGTCCAATCGTAACCCTAACCGGATCTCTAACCCTAGCCCTCAACATAACCCTAACCCTAGGTCCAATCGTAACCCTAACCGGATCTCTAACCCTAGCCCTCAACATAACCCTAACCCTAGGTCCAATCGTAACCCTAACCGGATCTCTAACCCTAGCCCTCAACATAACCCTAACCCTAGGTCCAATCGTAAACGTAATCGAATCTCTAACCCTAGCCCTCAACATAACCCTAACCCTAGGTCCAATCGTAACCCTAACCAGATCGCTAACACTGGCACTCAACATAACCCTAACCCTAGGTCCAATCGTACCCCTAACCGGATCTCTAACCCTAGCCATCAACATAACCCTAACCCTAGGTCCAATCGTAACCCTAACCGGATCTCTAACCCTAGCCCTCAACATAACCCTAACCCTATGTCCAATCGTAACCCTAACCGGATCTCTAACCCTAGCCCTCAACATAACGCAAAACCGAGGTCCAATCGTAACCCTAACCGGATCTCTAACCCTAGCCCTCAACATAACCCTAAACCTAGGTCAAATCGTAAGCATAACCGGATCTCTAACCCTAGCCCTCAACATAACAATAGCCTAGGTCCAATCGTAAGCATAACCGGATCTCTAAACGAAACCCTCAACATAACCCTAACCCTAGGTCCAATCGTAACCCTAACGGGATCTCTAACCCAAGCCCTCAACATAACCCTAACCCTAGGTCCAATCGTAAGCATAACCGGATCTCTAACCCTAGCCCTCAACATAACCCTAACCCTTGGTCCAATCGTAAGCATAACCGGATCTTTAACCCTAGCCCTCAACATAACCCTAACCCTAGGTCCAATCGTAACCCTAACCGGATCGCTAACCCTAGCCCTCAACATAACCCTAACCCTAGGTCCAATCGTAAGCATAACCGGATCTCTAACCCTAGCCCTCAACATAACCCTAACCCTAGGTCCAATCGTAACCCTAACAGGATCTCCAAACCTAGCCCTCAACATAACCCTAACCCTAGGTCCAATCGTAACCCTAACCGGATCTCTATCCCTAGCCCTCAACATAACCCTAACCCTAGGTCCAATCGTAACCCTAACAGGATCTCTAACCCAAGCCCTCAACATAACCCTAACCCTAGGTCCAATCGTAAGCATAACCGGATCTCTAACCCTAGCCCTCAACATAACCCTAACCCTAGGTCCAATCGTAACCCTAACCGGATCTCTAACCCTAGCCCTCAACATAACAATACCCTAGGTCCAATCGTAAGCATAACCGGATCTCTAACCCAAGCCCTCAACATAACCCTAATCCTAGGTCCAATCGTAACCCTAACCGTATCTCTAACCCAAGCCCTCAACATAACCCTAACCCTAGGTCCAATCGTAAGCATAACCGGATCTCTAACCCTAGCCCTCAACATAACCCTAACCCTAGGTCCAATCGTAACCCTAACCGGATCTCTAACCCTAGCCCTCAACATAACCCTAACCCTAGGTCCAATCGTAACCCTAACCGGATCTCTAAACCTAGCCCTCAACATAACCCTAACCCTAGGTCCAATCGTAACCCTAACCGGATCTCTAACCCTAGCCCTCCTCATAACCCTAACCCTAGTTCCAATCGTAACCCTAACCGGATCTCTAACCCTAGCCCTCAACATAACCCTAACCCTAGGTCCAATCGTAACCCTAACCGGATCTCTAACCCTAGCCCTCAACATAACCCTAACCCTAGGTCCAATCGTAACCCTAACCGGATCTCTAACCCTAGCCCTCAACATAACCCTAACCCTAGGTCCAATCGTAACCCTAACCGGATCTCTAACCCTAGCCCTCAACATAACCCTAACCCTAGGTCCAATCGTAACCCTAACCGGATCTCTAACCCTAGCCCTCAACATAACCCTAACCCTAGGTCCAATCGTAACCCTAACCGGATCTCTAACCCTAGCCCTCAACATAACCCTAACCCTAGGTCCAATCGTAACCCTAACCGGATCTCTAACCCTAGCCCTCAACATAACCCTAACCCTAGGTCCAATCGTAACCCTAACCGGATCTCTAACCCTAGCCCTCAACATAACCCTAACCCTAGGTCCAATCGTAAGCATAACCGGATCTCTAACCCTAGCCCTCAACATAACCCTAACCCTAGGTCCAATCGTAACCCTAACCGGATCTCTAACCCTAGCCCTCAACATAACCCTAACCCTAGGTCCAATCGTAACCCTAACCGGATCTCTAACCCTAGCCCTCAACATAACCCTAACCCTAGGTCCAATCGTAACCCTAACCGGATCTCTAACCCTAGCCCTCAACATAACCCTAACCCTAGGTCCAATCGTAACCCTAACCGGATCGCTAACCCTAGCCCTCAACATAACCCTAACCCTAGGTCCAATCGTAAGCATAACCGGATCTCTAACCCTAGCCCTCAACATAACCCTAACCCTAGGTCCAATCGTAACCCTAACCGGATCTCTAACCCTAGCCCTCAACATAACCCTAACCCTAGGTCCAATCGTAACCCTAACCGGATCTCTAACCCTATCCCTCAACATAACCCTAACCCTAGGTCCAATCGTAACCCTAACCGGATCTCTAACCCTAGCCCTCAACATAACCCTAACCCTAGGTCCAATCGTAACCCTAACCGGATCTCTAACCCTAGCCCTCAACATAACCTTAACCCTAGGTCCAATCGTAACCATAACCGGATCTCTAACCCTAGCCCTCAACATAACCCTTACCCTAGGTCCAATCGTAACCCTAACCGGATCTCTAACCCTAGCCCTCAACATAACAATACCCTAGGTCCTATCGTAAGCATAACCGGATCTCTAACCCAAGCCCTCAACATAACCCTAACCCTAGGTCCAATCGTAACCCTAACCGGATCTCTAACCCTAGCCCTCAACATAACCCTAACCCTAGGTCCAATCGTAACCCTAACCGGATCTCTAACCCTAGCCCTCAACATATCTCTAACCCTAGGTCCAATCGTAAGCATAACCGGATCTCTAACCCTAGCCCTCAACATAACCCTAACCCTAGGTCCAATCGTAAGCATAACCAGATCTCTAACCCTAGCCCTCAACATAACCCTAACCCTAGGTCCAATCGTAACCCTAACCGGATCTCTAACACTAGCCCTCAACATAACCCTAACCCTAGGTCCAATCGTAACCCTAACCGGATCTCTAACACTAGCCCTCAACATAACCCTAACCCTAGGTCCAATCGTAACCCTAACCGGATCTCTAACCCTAGCCCTCAACATAACCCTAACTCTAGGTCCAATCATAAGCCTAACCGGATCTCTAACCCTAGCCCTCAACATAACCCTAACCCTAGGTCCAATCGTAACCCTAACCGGATCTCTAACCCTAGCCCTCAACATAACCCTAACCCTAGGTCCAATCGTAACCCTAACCGGATCTCTAACCCTAGCCCTCAACATAACCCTAACCCTAGGTCCAATCGTAACCCTAACCGGATCTCTAACCCTAGCCCTCAACATAACCCTAACCCTAGGTCCAATCGTAACCCTAACCGGATCTCTAAACCTAGCCCTCAACATAACCCTAACCCTAGGTCCAATCGTAACCCTAACCGGATCTCTAACCCTAGCCCTCCTCATAACCCTAACCCTAGTTCCAATCGTAACCCTAACCGGATCTCTAACCCTAGCCCTCAACATAACCCTAACCCTAGGTCCAATCGTAACCCTAACCGGATCTCTAACCCTAGCCCTCAACATAACCCTAACCCTAGGTCCAATCGTAACCCTAACCGGATCTCTAACCCTAGCCCTCAACATAACCCTAACCCTAGGTCCAATCGTAACCCTAACCGGATCTCTAACCCTAGCCCTCAACATAACCCTAACCCTAGGTCCAATCGTAACCCTAACCGGATCTCTAACCCTAGCCCTCAACATAACCCTAACCCTAGGTCCAATCGTAACCCTAACCGGATCTCTAACCCTAGCCCTCAACATAACCCTAACCCTAGGTCCAATCGTAACCCTAACCGGATCTCTAACCCTAGCCCTCAACATAACCCTAACCCTAGGTCCAATCGTAAGCATAACCGGATCTCTAACCCTAGCCCTCAACATAACCCTAACCCTAGGTCCAATCGTAACCCTAACCGGATCTCTAACCCTAGCCCTCAACATAACCCTAACCCTAGGTCCAATCGTAACCCTAAACGGATCTCTAACCCTATCCCTCAACATAACCCTAACCCTAGGTCCAATCGTAACCCTAACCGGATCTCTAACCCTAGCCCTCAACATAACCCTAATCCTAGGTCCAATCGTAACCCTAACCGGATCTCTAACCCTAGCCCTCAACATAACCTTAACCCTAGGTCCAATCGTAACCATAACCGGATCTCTAACCCTAGCCCTCAACATAACCCTTACCCTAGGTCCAATCGTAACCCTAACCGGATCTCTAACCCTAGCCCTCAACATAACAATACCCTAGGTCCTATCGTAAGCATAACCGGATCTCTAACCCAAGCCCTCAACATAACCCTAACCCTAGGTCCAATCGTAACCCTAACCGGATCTCTAACCCTAGCCCTCAACATAACCCTAACCCTAGGTCCAATCGTAACCCTAACCGGATCTCTAACCCTAGCCCTCAACATATCTCTAACCCTAGGTCCAATCGTAAGCATAACCGGATCTCTAACCCTAGCCCTCAACATTACCCTAACCCTAGGTCCAATCGTAAGCATAACCAGATCTCTAACCCTAGCCCTCAACATAACCCTAACCCTAGGTCCAATCGTAACCCTAACCGGATCTCTAACACTAGCCCTCAACATAACCCTAACCCTAGGTCCAATCGTAACCCTAACCGGATCTCTAACCCTAGCCCTCAACATAACCCTAACCCTAGGTCCAATCATAAGCCTAACCGGATCTCTAACCCTAGCGCTCAACATAACCCTAACCCTAGGTCCAATCGTAACCCTAACCGGATCTCTAACCCTAGCCCTCAACATAACCCTAACCCTAGGTCCAATCGTAACCCTAACCGGATCTCTAACCCTAGCCCTCAACATAACCCTAACCCTAGGTCCAATCGTAACCCTAACCGGATCTCTAACCCTAGCCCTCAACATAACCCTAACCCTAGGTCCAATCGTAACCCTAACCGGATCTCTAACCCTAGCCCTCCTCATAACCCTAACCCTAGTTCCAATCGTAACCCTAACCGGATCCCTAACCCTAGCCCTCAACATAACCCTAACCCTAGGTCCAATCGTAACCCTAACCGGATCTCTAACCCTAGCCCTCAACATAACCCTAACCCTAGGTCCAATCGTAACCCTAACCGGATCTCTAACCCTAGCCCTCAACATAACCCTAACCCTAGGTCCAATCGTAACCCTAACCGGATCTCTAACCCTAGCCCTCAACATAACCCTAACCCTAGGTCCAATCGTAAGCATAACCGGATCTCTAACCCTAGCCCTCAACATAACACTAACCCTAGGTCCAATCGTAACCCTAACCGGATCTCTAACCCTAGCCCTCAACATAACCCTAACCCTAGGTCCAATCGTAACCCTAACCGGATCTCTAACCCTAGCCCTCAACATAACCCTAACCCTAGGTCCAATCGTAACCCTAACCGGATCTCTAACCCTAGCCCTCAACATAACCCTAACCCTAGGTCCAATCGTAAGCATAACCGGATCTCTAACCCTAGCCCTCAACATAACCCTAACCCTAGGTCCAATCGTAACCCTAACCGGATCTCTAACCCTAGCCCTCAACATAACCCTAACCCTAGGTCCAATCGTAACCCTAACCGGATCTCTAACCCTAGCCCTCAACATAACCCTAACCCTAGGTCCAATCGTAACCCTAACCGGATCTCTAACCCTAGCCCTCAACATAACCCTAACCCTAGGTCCAATCGTAACCCTAACCGGATCTCTAACCCTAGCCCTCAACATAACCCTAACCCTAGGTCCAATCGTAACCCTAACCGGATCTCTAACCCTAGCCCTCAACATAACCCTAAACCGAGGTCCAATCGTAACCCTAACCGGATCTCTAACCCTAGCCCTCAACATAACCCTAAACCTAGGTCCAATCGTAACCCTAACCGGATCTCTAACCCTAGCCCTCAACATAACCCTAACCCTAGGTCCAATCGTAACCCTAACCGGATCTCTAACCCTAGCCCTCAACATAACCCTAACCCTAGGTCCAATCGTAACCCTAACCGGATCTCTAACCCTAGCCCTCAACATAACGCAAAACCGAGGTCCAATCGTAACCCTAACTGGATCTCTAACCCTAGCCCTCAACATAACCCTAAACCTAGGTCCAATCGTAAGCATAACCGGATCTCTAACCCTAGCCCTCAACATAACAATAGCCTAGGTCCAATCGTAAGCATAACCGGATCTCTAAACGAAACCCTCAACATAACCCTAACCCTAGGTCCAATCGTAACCCTAACGGGATCTCTAACCCAAGCCCTCAACATAACCCTAACCCTAGGTCCAATCGTAACCCTAACCGGATCTCTAACCCTAGCCCTCAACATAACAATACCCTAGGTCCAATCGTAAGCATAACCGGATCTCTAACCCTAGTCCTCAACATAACCCTAACCCTAGGTCCAATCGTAACCCTAACCGGATCTCTAACCCTAGCCCTCCTCAGAACCCTAACCCTAGTTCCAATCGTAACCCTAACCGGATCTCTAACCCTAGCCCTCAACATAACCCTAACCCTAGGTCCAATCGTAACCCTAACCGGATCTCTAACCCTAGCCCTCAACATAACCCTAACCCTAGGTCCAATCGTAACCCTAACCGGATCTCTAACCCTAGCCCTCAACATAACCCTAACCCTAGGTCCATTCGTAACCCTAACCGGATCTCTAACCCTAGCCCTCAACATAACAATACCCTAGGTCCTATCGTAAGCATAACCGGATCTCTAACCCAAGCCCTCAACATAACCCTAACCCTAGGTCCAATCGTAACCCTAACCGGATCTCTAACCCTAGCCCTCCTCATAACCCTAACCCTAGTTCCAATCGAAACCCTAAACGGATCTCTAACCCTAGCCCTCAACATAACCCTAACCCTAGGTCCAATCGTAACCCTAACCGGATCTCTAACCCTAGCCCTCAACATAACCCTAACCCTAGGTCCAATCGTAACCCTAAACGGATCTCTAACCCTATCCCTCAACATAACCCTAACCCTAGGTCCAATCGTAACCCTAACCGGATCTCTAACCCTAGCCCTCAACATAACCCTAATCCTAGGTCCAATCGTAACCCTAACCGGATCTCTAACCCTAGCCCTCAACATAACCTTAACCCTAGGTCCAATCGTAACCATAACCGGATCTCTAACCCTAGCCCTCAACATAACCCTTACCCTAGGTCCAATCGTAACCCTAACCGGATCTCTAACCCTAGCCCTCAACATAACAATACCCTAGGTCCTATCGTAAGCATAACCGGATCTCTAACCCAAGCCCTCAACATAACCCTAACCCTAGGTCCAATCGTAACCCTAACCGGATCTCTAACCCTAGCCCTCCTCATAACCCTAACCCTAGTTCCAATCGTAACCCTAACCGGATCTCTAACCCTAGCCCTCAACATAACCCTAACCCTAGGTCCAATCGTAACCCTAACCGGATCTCTAATCCTAGCCCTCAACATAACCCTAACCCTAGGTCCAATCGTAACCCTAACCGGATTTCTAACCCTAGCCCTCACCATAACCCTAACCCTAGGTCCAATCGTAACCCTAACCGGATCTCTAACCCTAGCCCTCAACATAACCCTAACCCTAGGTCCAATCGTAACCCTAACCGGATCTCTAACCCTAGCCCTCAACATAACCCTAACCCTAGGTCCAATCGTAACCCTAACCGGATCTCTAACCCTAGCCCTCAACATAACCCTAACCCTAGGTCCAATCGTAACCCTAACCGGATCTCTAACCCTAGCCCTCAACATAACCCTAACCCTAGGTCCAATCGTAACCCTAACCGGATCTCTAACCCTAGCCCTCAACATAACCCTAACCCTAGGTCCAATCGTAAGCATAACCGGATCTCTAACCCTATCCCTCAACATAACCCTAACCCTAGGTCCAATCGTAACCCTAACCGGATCTCTAACCCTAGCCCTCAACATAACCCTAATCCTAGGTCCAATCGTAACCCTAACCGGATCTCTAACCCTAGCCCTCAACATAACCTTAACCCTAGGTCCAATCGTAGCCATAACCGGATCTCTAACCCTAGCCCTCAACATAACCCTTACCCTAGGTCCAATCGTAACCCTAACCGGATCTCTAACCCTAGCCCTCAACATAACAATACCCTAGGTCCTATCGTAAGCATAACCGGATCTCTAACCCAAGCCCTCAACATAACCCTAACCCTAGGTCCAATCGTAACCCTAACCGGATCTCTAACCCTAGCCCTCAACATAACCCTAACCCTAGGTCCAATCGTAACCCTAACCGGATCTCTAACCCTAGCCCTCAACATATCTCTAACCCTAGGTCCAATCGTAAGCATAACCGGATCTCTAACCCTAGCCCTCAACATTACCCTAACCCTAGGTCCAATCGTAAGCATAACCAGATCTCTAACCCTAGCCCTCAACATAACCCTAACCCTAGGTCCAATCGTAACCCTAACCGGATCTCTAACACTAGCCCTCAACATAACCCTAACCCTAGGTCCAATCGTAACCCTAACCGGATCTCTAACCCTAGCCCTCAACATAACCCTAACCCTAGGTCCAATCATAAGCCTAACCGGATCTCTAACCCTAGCCCTCAACATAACCCTAACCCTAGGTCCAATCGTAACCCTAACCGGATCTCTAACCCTAGCCCTCAACATAACCCTAACCCTAGGTCCAATCGTAACCCTAACCGGATCTCTAACCCTAGCCCTCAACATAACCCTAACCCTAGGTCCAATCGTAACCCTAACCGGATCTCTAACCCTAGCCCTCAACATAACCCTAACCCTAGGTCCAATCGTAACCCTAACCGGATCTCTAACCCTAGCCCTCCTCATAACCCTAACCCTAGTTCCAATCGTAACCCTAACCGGATCCCTAACCCTAGCCCTCAACATAACCCTAACCCTAGGTCCAATCGTAACCCTAACCGGATCTCTAACCCTAGCCCTCAACATAACCCTAACCCTAGGTCCAATCGTAACCCTAACCGGATCTCTAACCCTAGCCCTCAACATAACCCTAACCCTAGGTCCAATCGTAACCCTAACCGGATCTCTAACCCTAGCCCTCAACATAACCCTAACCCTAGGTCCAATCGTAAGCATAACCGGATCTCTAACCCTAGCCCTCAACATAACCCTAACCCTAGGTCCAATCGTAACCCTAACCGGATCTCTAACCCTAGCCCTCAACATAACCCTAACCCTAGGTCCAATCGTAACCCTAACCGGATCTCTAACCCTAGCCCTCAACATAACCCTAACCCTAGGTCCAATCGTAACCCTAACCGGATCTCTAACCCTAGCCCTCAACATAACCCTAACCCTAGGTCCAATCGTAAGCATAACCGGATCTCTAACCCTAGCCCTCAACATAACCCTAACCCTAGGTCCAATCGTAACCCTAACCGGATCTCTAACCCTAGCCCTCAACATAACCCTAACCCTAGGTCCAATCGTAACCCTAACCGGATCTCTAACCCTAGCCCTCAACATAACCCTAACCCTAGGTCCAATCGTAACCCTAACCGGATCTCTAACCCTAGCCCTCAACATAACCCTAACCCTAGGTCCAATCGTAACCCTAACCGGATCTCTAACCCTAGCCCTCAACATAACCCTAACCCTAGGTCCAATCGTAACCCTAACCGGATCTCTAACCCTAGCCCTCAACATAACCCTAAACCGAGGTCCAATCGTAACCCTAACCGGATCTCTAACCCTAGCCCTCAACATAACCCTAAACCTAGGTCCAATCGTAACCCTAACCGGATCTCTAACCCTAGCCCTCAACATAACCCTAACCCTAGGTCCAATCGTAACCCTAACCGGATCTCTAACCCTAGCCCTCAACATAACCCTAACCCTAGGTCCAATCGTAACCCTAACCGGATCTCTAACCCTAGCCCTCAACATAACGCAAAACCGAGGTCCAATCGTAACCCTAACTGGATCTCTAACCCTAGCCCTCAACATAACCCTAAACCTAGGTCCAATCGTAAGCATAACCGGATCTCTAACCCTAGCCCTCAACATAACAATAGCCTAGGTCCAATCGTAAGCATAACCGGATCTCTAAACGAAACCCTCAACATAACCCTAACCCTAGGTCCAATCGTAACCCTAACGGGATCTCTAACCCAAGCCCTCAACATAACCCTAACCCTAGGTCCAATCGTAAGCATAACCGGATCTCTAACCCTAGACCTCAACATAACCCTAACCCTAGGTCCAATCGTAACCCTAACCGGATCGCTAACCCTAGCCCTCAACATAACCCTAACCCTAGGTCCAATCGTAAGCATAACCGGATCTCTAACCCTAGCCCTCAACATAACCCTAACCCTAGGTCCAATCGTAACCCTAACCGGATCTCTAACCCTAGCCCTCAACATAACCCTAACCCTAGGTCCAATCGTAAGCATAACCGGATCTCTAACCCTAGCCCTCAACATAACCCTAACCCTAGGTCCAATCGTAACCCTAACAGGATCTCTAAACCTAGCCTTCAACATAACCCTAACCCTAGGTCCAATCGTAACCCTAACCGGATCTCTATCCCTAGCCCTCAACATAACCCTAACCCTAGGTCCAATCGTAACCCTAACCGGATCTCTAACCCTAGCCCTCAACATAACAATACCCTAGGTCCAATCGTAAGCATAACCGGATCTCTAACCCAAGCCCTCAACATAACCCTAACCCTAGGTCCAATCGTAACCCTAACCGGATCTCTAACCCAAGCCCTCAACATAACCCTAACCCTAGGTCCAATCGTAAGCATAACCGGATCTCTAACCCTAGCCCTCAACATAACCCTAACCCTAGGTCCAATCGTAACCCTAACCGGATCGCTAACCCTAGCCCTCAACATAACCCTAACCCTAGGTCCAATCGTAAGCATAACCGGATCTCTAACCCTAGCCCTCAACATAACCCTAACCCTAGGTCCAATCGTAACCCTAACAGGATCCCTAAACCTAGCCCTCAACATAACCCTAACCCTAGGTCCAATCGTAACCCTAACCGGATCTCTAACCCTAGCCCTCAACATAACCCTAACCCTAGGTCCAATCGTAACCCTAACAGGATCTCTAAACCTTGCCCTCAACATAACCCTAACCCTAGGTCCAATCGTAACCCTAACCGGATCTCTAACCCTAGCCCTCAACATAACCCTAACCCTTGGTCCAATCGTAACCTTAACCGGATCTCTAACCCTAGCCCTCAACATAACCCTAACCCTAGGTCCAATCGTAACCCTAACCGGATCTCTAACCCTAGCCCTCAACATATCTCTAACCCTAGGTCCAATCGTAAGCATAACCGGATCTCTAACCCTACCCTCAACATAACCCTAACCCTAGGTCCAATCGTAAGCATAACCAGATCTCTAACCCTA
Organism: Miniopterus natalensis; assembly: GCF_054644295.1. Taxonomy (NCBI): domain Eukaryota; kingdom Metazoa; phylum Chordata; class Mammalia; order Chiroptera; family Miniopteridae; genus Miniopterus; species Miniopterus natalensis. Next base: position 1,047,457 of record NC_142086.1, on the reverse strand, counting down.
GCCCTCAACATAACCCTAACCCTAGGTCCAATCGTAATCCTAACCGGATCTCTAACCCTAGCCCTCAACATAACACTAACCCTAGGTCCAATCGTAACCCTAACCGGATCTCTAACCCTAGCCCTCAATATAACCCTAACCCTAGGTCCAATCGTAACCCTAACCGGATCTCTAACCCTAGCTCTCAACATAACCCTAACCCTAGGTCCAATCGTAAGCATAACCGGATCTCTAACCCTAGCCGTCAACATAACCCTAAACCTAGGTCCAATCGTAAGCATAACCGGATCTCTAACCCTAGCCCTCAACATAACCCTAACCCTAGGTCAAATCGTAACCCTAATCGGATCTCTAACCCTAGCCCTCAACATAACCCTAACCCTATGTCCAATCGTACCCCTAACCGGATCTCTAACCCTAGCCATCAACATAACCCTAACCCTAGGTCCAATCGTAACCCTAACCGGATCTCTAACCCTAGCCCTCGACATAACCCTAACCCTAGGTCCAATCGTAACCCTAACCGGATCTCTAACCCTAGCCCTCAACATAACCCTAACCCTAGGTCCAATCGTAACCCATCCGGATCTCTAACCCTAGCCATCAACATAACCCTAACCCTAGGTCCAATCGTAACCCTAACCGGATCTCTAACCCTAGCCCTCAACATAACCCTAACCCTAGGTCCAATCGTAACCCTAACCGGATCTCTAACCCTAGCCCTCAACATAACCCTAACCCTAGGTCCAATCGTAACCCTAACCGGATCTCTAACCCTAGCCCTCAACATAACCCTAACCCTAGGTCCAATCGTAACCCTAACCGGATCTCTAACCCTAGCCCTCAACATAACCCTAACCCTAGGTCCAATCGTAACCCTAACCGGATCGCTAACCCTATCCCTCAACATCACCCTAACCCTAGGTCCAATCGTAACCCTAACCGGATCTCTAACCCTAGCCCCCAACATAACCCTAACCCTAGGTCCAATCGTAACCGTAACCGGATCTCTAACCCTAGCCCTCAACATAACCCTAACACTAGGTTCAATCGTAACCGTAATCGGATCTCTAACCCTAGCCCTCAACATAACCCTTACCCTAGGTCCAATCGTAACCCTAACGAGATCGCTAACACTGGCCCTCAACATAACCCTAACCCTAGGTCCAATCGTAACCCTAACCAGATCGCTAACACTGGCCCTCAACATAACCCTAACCCTATGTCCAATCGTACCCCTAACCGGATCTCTAACCCTAGCCATCAACATAACCCTAACCCTAGGTCCAATCGTAACCCTAACCGGATCTCTAACCCTAGCCCTCAACATAACCCTAACCCTAGGTCCAATCGTAACCCTAACCGGATCTCTAACCCTAGCCCTCAACATAACCCTAACCCTAGGTCCAATCGTAACCCATCCGGATCTCTAACCCTAGCCCTCAACATAACCCTAACCCTAGGTCCAATCGTAACCCTAACCGGATCTCTAACCCTAGCCCTCAACATAACCCTAACCCTAGGTCCAATCGTAACCCTAACCGGATCTCTAACCCTAGCCCTCAACATAACCCTAACCCTATGTCCAATCGTAACCCTAACCGGATCTCTAACCCTAGCCCTCAACATAACCCTAACCCTAGGTCCAATCGTAACCCTAACCGGATCTCTAACCCTAGCCCTCAACATAACCCTAACCCTAGGTCCAATCGTAACCCTAATCGGATCTCTAACCCTAGCCCTCAACATAACCCTAACCCTAGGTCCAATCGTAACCCTAACCAGATCGCTAACACTGGCCCTCAACATAACCCTAACCCTAGGTCCAATCGTAACCCTAACCAGATCGCTATCACTGGCCCTCAACATAACCCTAACCCTAGGTCCAATCGTACCCCTAACCGGATCTCTAACCCTAGCCATCAACAAAACCCTAACCCTAGGTCCAATCGTAACCCTAACCGGATCTCTAACCCTAGCCCTCAACATAACCCTAACCCTAGGTCCAATCGTAACCCTAACCGGATCTCTAACCCTAGCCCTCAACATAACCCTAACCCTAGGTCCAATCGTAACCCATCCGGATCTCTAACCCTAGCCCTCAACATCACCCTAACCCTAGGTCCAATCGTAACCCTAACCGGATCTCTAACCCTAGCCCTCAACATAACCCTAACCCTAGGTCCAATCGTAACCCTAACCGGATCTCTAACCCTAGCCCTCAACATAACCCTAACCCTAGGTCCAATCGTAACCCATCCGGATCTCTAACCCTAGCCCTCAACATAACCCTAACCCTAGGTCCAATCGTAACCCATCCGGATCTCTAACCCTAGCCCTCAACTTAAACCTAACCCTAGGTCCAATCGTAACCCTAACCGGATCTCTAACCCTAGCCCTCAACATAACCCTAACCCTAGGTCCAATCGTAACCCAAACCGGATCTCCAACCGTAGCCCTCATCATAACCCTAACCCTAGGTCCAATCGTAACCCTAACCGGATCTCTAACCCTAGCCCTCAACATAACCCTAACCCTAGGTCCAATCGTAACCCTAACCGGATCGCTAACCCTATCCCTCAACATCACCCTAACCCTAGGTCCAATCGTAACCCTAACCGGATCTCTAACCCTAGCCCCCAACATAACCCTAACCCTAGGTCCAATCGTAACCGTAACCGGATCTCTAACCCTAGCCCTCAACATAACCCTAACCCTAGGTTCAATCGTAACCGTAATCGGATCTCTAACCCTAGCCCTCAACATAACCCTTACCCTAGGTCCAATCGTAACCCTAACGAGATCGCTAACACTGGCCCTCAACATAACCCTAACCCTAGGTCCAATCGTAACCCTAACCAGATCGCTAACACTGGCCCTCAACATAACCCTAACCCTATGTCCAATCGTACCCCTAACCGGATCTCTAACCCTAGCCATCAACATAACCCTAACCCTAGGTCCAATCGTAACCCTAACCGGATCTCTAACCCTAGCCCTCGACATAACCCTAACCCTAGGTCCAATCGTAACCCTAACCGGATCTCTAACCCTAGCCCTCAACATAACCCTAACCCTAGGTCCAATCGTAACCCATCCGGATCTCTAACCCTAGCCATCAACATAACCCTAACCCTAGGTCCAATCGTAACCCTAACCGGATCTCTAACCCTAGCCCTCAACATAACCCTAACCCTAGGTCCAATCGTAACCCTAACCGGATCTCTAACCCTAGCCCTCAACATAACCCTAACCCTAGGTCCAATCGTAACCCTAACCGGATCTCTAACCCTAGCCCTCAACATAACCCTAACCCTAGGTCCAATCGTAACCCTAACCGGATCTCTAACCCTAGCCCTCAACATAACCCTAACCCTAGGTCCAATCGTAACCCTAAGCGGATCTCTAACCCTAGCCCTCAACATAACCCTAACCCTAGGTCCAATCGTAACCCTAACCAGATCGCTAACACTGGCCCTCAACATAACCCTAACCCTAGGTCCAATCGTAACCCTAACCAGATCGCTAACACTGGCCCTCAACATAACCCTAACCCTAGGTCCAATCGTACCCCTAACCGGATAACTAACCCTAGCCATAACATAACCCTAACCCTAGGTCCAATCGTAACCCTAACCGGATCTCTAACCCTAGCCCTCAACATAACCCTAACCCTAGGTCCAATCGTAACCCTAACCGGATCTCTAACCCTAGCCCTCAACATAACCCTAACCCTAGGTCCAATCGTAACCCATCCGGATCTCTAACCCTAGCCCTCAACATAACCCTAACCCTAGGTCCAATCGTAACCCTAACCGGATCTCTAACCCTAGCCCTCAACATAACCCTAACTCTAGGTCCAATCGTAACCCATCCGGATCTCTAACCCTAGCCCTCAACATAACCCTAACCCTAGGTCCAATCGTAACCCATCCGGATCTCTAACCCTAGCCATCAACATAACCCTAACCCTAGGTCCAATCGTAACCCTAACCGGATCTCTAACCCTAGCCCTCAACATAACCCTAACCCTAGGTCCAATCGTAACCCTAACCGGATCTCTAACCCTAGTCCTCAACATAACCCTAACCCTAGGTCCAATCGTAACCCTAACCGGATCTCTAACCCTAGCCCTCAACATAACCCTAACCCTAGGTCCAATCGTAACCCTAACCGGATCTCTAACCCTAGCCCTCAACATAACCCTAACCCTATGTCCAATCGTAACCCTAACCGGATCTCTAACCCTAGCCCTCAACTTAACCCTAACCCTAGGTCCAATCGTAACCCTAACCGGATCTCTAACCCTAGCCCTCAACATAACCCTAACCCTAGGTCCAATCGTAACCCTAACCGGATCTCTAACCCTAGCCCTCATCATAACCCTAACCCTAGGTCCAATCGTAACCCTAACCGGATCTCTAACCCTAGCCCTCAACATAACCCTAACCCTAGGTCCAATCGTAACCCTAACCGGATCTCTAACCCTAGCCCTCAACATAACCCTAACCCTAGGTCCAATCGTAACCCTAACCGGATCTCTAACCCTAGCCCTCAACATAACCCTAACCCTAGGTCCAATCGAAACCCTAACCTGATCTCTAAACCTAGCCCTCAACATAACCCTAACCCTAGGTCCAATCGAAACCCTAACCGGATCTCTAACCCTAGCCCTCAACATAACCCTAACCCTAGGTCCAATCGTAACCCTAACCGGATCTCTAACCCTAGCCCTCAACATAACCCTCACCCTAGGTCCAATCGTAACCCTAACCGGATCTCTAACCCTAGCCCTCAACATAACCCTAACCCTAGGTCCAATCGTAACCCTAACCGGATCTCTAACCCTAGCCCTCAACATAACCCTAACCCTAGGTCCAATCGTAACCCTAACCGGATCTCTAACCCTAGCCCTCAACATAACCCTAACCCTAGGTCCAATCGTAACCCTAACCGGATCTCTAACCCTAGCTCTCAACAAAACCCTAACCCTAGGTCCAATCGTAACCCTAACCGGATCTCTAACCCTAGCCCTCAACATAACCCTAACCCTAGGTCCAATCGTAACCCTAACCGGATCTCTAACCCTAGCTCTCAACAAAACCCTAACCCTAGGTCCAATCGTAAGCATAACCGGATCTCTAACCCTAGCCGTCAACATAACCCTAAACCTAGGTCCAATCGTAAGCATAACCGGATCTCTAACCCTAGCCCTCAACATAACCCTAACCCTAGGTCCAATCGTAACCCTAACCGGATCTCTAACCCTAGCCCTCAATATAACCCTAACCCTAGGTCCAATCGTAACCCTAACCGGATCTCTAACCCTAGCCCTCAACATAACCCTAACCCTAGGTCCAATCGTAACCCTAACCGGATCTCTAACCCTAGCCCTCAACATAACCCTAACCCTAGGTCGAATCGTAACCCTAACCGGATCTCTAACCCTAGCCTTCAACATAACCCTAAACCGAGGTCCAATCGTAACCCTAACCGGATCTCTAACCCTAGCCCTCAACATAACCCTAAACCTAGGTCCAATCGTAAGCATAACCGGATCTCTAACCCTAGCCCTCAACATAACAATAGCCTAGGTCCAATCGTAACCCTAACCGGATCTCTAACCCAAGCCCTCAACATAACCCTAACCCTAGGTCCAATCGTATGCATAACCGGATCTCTAAACCTAGCCCTCAACATAACCCTAACCCTAGGTCCAATCGTAACCCTAACCGGATCTCTAACCCAAGCCTTCAACATAACCCTAACCCTAGGTCCAATCGTAACCCTAACCGGATCTCTAACCCTAGCCCTCAACATAACCCTAACCCTAGGTCCAATCGTAACCCTAACCGGATCTCTAACCCTAGCCCTCAACATAACCCTAACCCTAGGTCCAATCGTAACCCTAACCGGATCTCTAACCCTAGACCTCAACATAACCCTAACCCTAGGTCCAATCGTAACCCTAACCGGATCTCTAACCCTAGCCCTCAACATAACAATACCCTAGGTCCAATCGTAAGCATAACCGGATCTCTAACCCAAGCCTTCAACATAACCCTAACCCTAGGTCCAATCGTACCCCTAACCGGATAACTAACCCTAGCCATAACATAACCCTAACCCTAGGTCCAATCGTAACCCTAACCGGATCTCTAACCCTAGCCCTCAACATAACCCTAACCCTAGGTCCAATCGTAACCCTAACCGGATCTCTAACCCTAGCCCTCAACATAACCCTAACCCTAGGTCCAATCGTAACCCATCCGGATCTCTAACCCTAGCCCTCAACATAACCCTAACCCTAGGTCCAATCGTAACCCTAACCGGATCTCTAACCCTAGCCCTCAACATAACCCTAACTCTAGGTCCAATCGTAACCCATCCGGATCTCTAACCCTAGCCCTCAACATAACCCTAACCCTAGGTCCAATCGTAACCCATCCGGATCTCTAACCCTAGCCATCAACATAACCCTAACCCTAGGTCCAATCGTAACCCTAACCGGATCTCTAACCCTAGCCCTCAACATAACCCTAACCCTAGGTCCAATCGTAACCCTAACCGGATCTCTAACCCTAGTCCTCAACATAACCCTAACCCTAGGTCCAATCGTAACCCTAACCGGATCTCTAACCCTAGCCCTCAACATAACCCTAACCCTAGGTCCAATCGTAACCCTAACCGGATCTCTAACCCTAGCCCTCAACATAACCCTAACCCTATGTCCAATCGTAACCCTAACCGGATCTCTAACCCTAGCCCTCAACTTAACCCTAACCCTAGGTCCAATCGTAACCCTAACCGGATCTCTAACCCTAGCCCTCAACATAACCCTAACCCTAGGTCCAATCGTAACCCTAACCGGATCTCTAACCCTAGCCCTCATCATAACCCTAACCCTAGGTCCAATCGTAACCCTAACCGGATCTCTAACCCTAGCCCTCAACATAACCCTAACCCTAGGTCCAATCGTAACCCTAACCGGATCTCTAACCCTAGCCCTCAACATAACCCTAACCCTAGGTCCAATCGTAACCCTAACCGGATCTCTAACCCTAGCCCTCAACATAACCCTAACCCTAGGTCCAATCGAAACCCTAACCTGATCTCTAAACCTAGCCCTCAACATAACCCTAACCCTAGGTCCAATCGAAACCCTAACCGGATCTCTAACCCTAGCCCTCAACATAACCCTAACCCTAGGTCCAATCGTAACCCTAACCGGATCTCTAACCCTAGCCCTCAACATAACCCTCACCCTAGGTCCAATCGTAACCCTAACCGGATCTCTAACCCTAGCCCTCAACATAACCCTAACCCTAGGTCCAATCGTAACCCTAACCGGATCTCTAACCCTAGCCCTCAACATAACCCTAACCCTAGGTCCAATCGTAACCCATCCGGATCTCTAACCCTAGCCATCAACATAACCCTAACCCTAGGTCCAATCGTAACCCTAACCGGATCTCTAACCCTAGCCCTCAACATAACCCTAACCCTAGGTCCAATCGTAACCCTAACCGGATCTCTAACCCTAGTCCTCAACATAACCCTAACCCTAGGTCCAATCGTAACCCTAACCGGATCTCTAACCCTAGCCCTCAACATAACCCTAACCCTAGGTCCAATCGTAACCCTAACCGGATCTCTAACCCTAGCCCTCAACATAACCCTAACCCTATGTCCAATCGTAACCCTAACCGGATCTCTAACCCTAGCCCTCAACTTAACCCTAACCCTAGGTCCAATCGTAACCCTAACCGGATCTCTAACCCTAGCCCTCAACATAACCCTAACCCTAGGTCCAATCGTAACCCTAACCGGATCTCTAACCCTAGCCCTCATCATAACCCTAACCCTAGGTCCAATCGTAACCCTAACCGGATCTCTAACCCTAGCCCTCAACATAACCCTAACCCTAGGTCCAATCGTAACCCTAACCGGATCTCTAACCCTAGCCCTCAACATAACCCTAACCCTAGGTCCAATCGTAACCCTAACCGGATCTCTAACCCTAGCCCTCAACATAACCCTAACCCTAGGTCCAATCGAAACCCTAACCTGATCTCTAAACCTAGCCCTCAACATAACCCTAACCCTAGGTCCAATCGAAACCCTAACCGGATCTCTAACCCTAGCCCTCAACATAACCCTAACCCTAGGTCCAATCGTAACCCTAACCGGATCTCTAACCCTAGCCCTCAACATAACCCTCACCCTAGGTCCAATCGTAACCCTAACCGGATCTCTAACCCTAGCCCTCAACATAACCCTAACCCTAGGTCCAATCGTAACCCTAACCGGATCTCTAACCCTAGCCCTCAACATAACCCTAACCCTAGGTCCAATCGTAACCCTAACCGGATCTCTAACCCTAGCCCTCAACATAACCCTAACCCTAGGTCCAATCGTAACCCTAACCGGATCTCTAACCCTAGCTCTCAACAAAACCCTAACCCTAGGTCCAATCGTAACCCTAACCGGATCTCTAACCCTAGCCCTCAACATAACCCTAACCCTAGGTCCAATCGTAACCCTAACCGGATCTCTAACCCTAGCTCTCAACAAAACCCTAACCCTAGGTCCAATCGTAAGCATAACCGGATCTCTAACCCTAGCCGTCAACATAACCCTAAACCTAGGTCCAATCGTAAGCATAACCGGATCTCTAACCCTAGCCCTCAACATAACCCTAACCCTAGGTCCAATCGTAACCCTAACCGGATCTCTAACCCTAGCCCTCAATATAACCCTAACCCTAGGTCCAATCGTAACCCTAACCGGATCTCTAACCCTAGCCCTCAACATAACCCTAACCCTAGGTCCAATCGTAACCCTAACCGGATCTCTAACCCTAGCCCTCAACATAACCCTAACCCTAGGTCGAATCGTAACCCTAACCGGATCTCTAACCCTAGCCTTCAACATAACCCTAAACCGAGGTCCAATCGTAACCCTAACCGGATCTCTAACCCTAGCCCTCAACATAACCCTAAACCTAGGTCCAATCGTAAGCATAACCGGATCTCTAACCCTAGCCCTCAACATAACAATAGCCTAGGTCCAATCGTAACCCTAACCGGATCTCTAACCCAAGCCCTCAACATAACCCTAACCCTAGGTCCAATCGTATGCATAACCGGATCTCTAAACCTAGCCCTCAACATAACCCTAACCCTAGGTCCAATCGTAACCCTAACCGGATCTCTAACCCAAGCCTTCAACATAACCCTAACCCTAGGTCCAATCGTAACCCTAACCGGATCTCTAACCCTAGCCCTCAACATAACCCTAACCCTAGGTCCAATCGTAACCCTAACCGGATCTCTAACCCTAGCCCTCAACATAACCCTAACCCTAGGTCCAATCGTAACCCTAACCGGATCTCTAACCCTAGACCTCAACATAACCCTAACCCTAGGTCCAATCGTAACCCTAACCGGATCTCTAACCCTAGCCCTCAACATAACAATACCCTAGGTCCAATCGTAAGCATAACCGGATCTCTAACCCAAGCCTTCAACATAACCCTAACCCTAGGTCCAATCGTACCCCTAACCGGATAACTAACCCTAGCCATAACATAACCCTAACCCTAGGTCCAATCGTAACCCTAACCGGATCTCTAACCCTAGCCCTCAACATAACCCTAACCCTAGGTCCAATCGTAACCCTAACCGGATCTCTAACCCTAGCCCTCAACATAACCCTAACCCTAGGTCCAATCGTAACCCATCCGGATCTCTAACCCTAGCCCTCAACATAACCCTAACCCTAGGTCCAATCGTAACCCTAACCGGATCTCTAACCCTAGCCCTCAACATAACCCTAACTCTAGGTCCAATCGTAACCCATCCGGATCTCTAACCCTAGCCCTCAACATAACCCTAACCCTAGGTCCAATCGTAACCCATCCGGATCTCTAACCCTAGCCATCAACATAACCCTAACCCTAGGTCCAATCGTAACCCTAACCGGATCTCTAACCCTAGCCCTCAACATAACCCTAACCCTAGGTCCAATCGTAACCCTAACCGGATCTCTAACCCTAGTCCTCAACATAACCCTAACCCTAGGTCCAATCGTAACCCTAACCGGATCTCTAACCCTAGCCCTCAACATAACCCTAACCCTAGGTCCAATCGTAACCCTAACCGGATCTCTAACCCTAGCCCTCAACATAACCCTAACCCTATGTCCAATCGTAACCCTAACCGGATCTCTAACCCTAGCCCTCAACTTAACCCTAACCCTAGGTCCAATCGTAACCCTAACCGGATCTCTAACCCTAGCCCTCAACATAACCCTAACCCTAGGTCCAATCGTAACCCTAACCGGATCTCTAACCCTAGCCCTCATCATAACCCTAACCCTAGGTCCAATCGTAACCCTAACCGGATCTCTAACCCTAGCCCTCAACATAACCCTAACCCTAGGTCCAATCGTAACCCTAACCGGATCTCTAACCCTAGCCCTCAACATAACCCTAACCCTAGGTCCAATCGTAACCCTAACCGGATCTCTAACCCTAGCCCTCAACATAACCCTAACCCTAGGTCCAATCGAAACCCTAACCTGATCTCTAAACCTAGCCCTCAACATAACCCTAACCCTAGGTCCAATCGAAACCCTAACCGGATCTCTAACCCTAGCCCTCAACATAACCCTAACCCTAGGTCCAATCGTAACCCTAACCGGATCTCTAACCCTAGCCCTCAACATAACCCTCACCCTAGGTCCAATCGTAACCCTAACCGGATCTCTAACCCTAGCCCTCAACATAACCCTAACCCTAGGTCCAATCGTAACCCTAACCGGATCTCTAACCCTAGCCCTCAACATAACCCTAACCCTAGGTCCAATCGTAACCCTAACCGGATCTCTAACCCTAGCCCTCAACATAACCCTAACCCTAGGTCCAATCGTAACCCTAACCGGATCTCTAACCCTAGCTCTCAACAAAACCCTAACCCTAGGTCCAATCGTAACCCTAACCGGATCTCTAACCCTAGCCCTCAATATAACCCTAACCCTAGGTCCAATCGTAACCCTAACCGGATCTCTAACCCTAGCCCTCAACATAACCCTAACCCTAGGTCCAATCGTAACCCTAACCGGATCTCTAACCCTAGCCCTCAACATAACCCTAACCCTAGGTCGAATCGTAACCCTAACCGGATCTCTAACCCTAGCCTTCAACATAACCCTAAACCGAGGTCCAATCGTAACCCTAACCGGATCTCTAACCCTAGCCCTCAACATAACCCTAAACCTAGGTCCAATCGTAAGCATAACCGGATCTCTAACCCTAGCCCTCAACATAACAATAGCCTAGGTCCAATCGTAACCCTAACCGGATCTCTAACCCAAGCCCTCAACATAACCCTAACCCTAGGTCCAATCGTATGCATAACCGGATCTCTAAACCTAGCCCTCAACATAACCCTAACCCTAGGTCCAATCGTAACCCTAACCGGATCTCTAACCCAAGCCTTCAACATAACCCTAACCCTAGGTCCAATCGTAACCCTAACCGGATCTCTAACCCTAGCCCTCAACATAACCCTAACCCTAGGTCCAATCGTAACCCTAACCGGATCTCTAACCCTAGCCCTCAACATAACCCTAACCCTAGGTCCAATCGTAACCCTAACCGGATCTCTAACCCTAGACCTCAACATAACCCTAACCCTAGGTCCAATCGTAACCCTAACCGGATCTCTAACCCTAGCCCTCAACATAACAATACCCTAGGTCCAATCGTAAGCATAACCGGATCTCTAACCCAAGCCCTCAACATAACCCTAATCCTAGGTCCAATTGTAACCCTAACCGGATCTCTAAACCTAGCCCTCAACATAACAATACCCTAGGTCCAATCGTAAGCATAACCGGATCTCTAACCCAAGCCCTCAACATAACCCTAACCCTAGGTCCAATCGTAACCCTAACCGGATCTCTAACCCAAGCCCTCAACATAACCCTAACCCTAGGTCCAATCGTAAGCATAACCGGATCTCTAACCCTAGCCCTAAACATAACCCTAACCCTAGGTCCAATCGTAACCCTAACCGGATCGCTAACCCTAGCCCTCAACATAACCCTAACCCTAGGTCCAATCGTAAGCATAACCGGATCTCTAACCCTAGCCCTAAACATAACCCTAACCCTAGGTCCAATCGTAACCCTAACCGGATCTCTAACCCTAGCCCTCAACATAACCCTAACCCTAGGTCCAATCGTAACCCTAACCGGATCTCTAACCCTAGTCCTCAACATAACCCTAACCCTAGGTCCAATCGTAACCCTAACCGGATCTCTAACCCTAGCCCTCAACATAACCCTAACCCTAGGTCCAATCGTAACCCTAACCGGATCTCTAACCCTAGTCCTCAACATAACCCTAACCCTAGGTCCAATCGTAACCCTAACCGGATCTCTAACCCTAGCCCTCAACATAACCCTAACCCTAGGTCCAATCGTAACCCTAACCGGATCTCTAACCCTAGCCCTCAACATAACCCTAACCCTAGGTCCAATCGTAACCCTAATCGGATCTCTAACCCTAGCCCTCAACATAACCCTAACCCTAGGTCCAATCGTAACCCTAACCAGATCGCTAACACTGGCCCTCAACATAACCCTAACCCTAGGTCCAATCGTAACCCTAACCAGATCGCTAACACTGGCCGTCAACATAACCCTAACCCTAGGTCCAATCGTACCCCTAACCGGATCTCTAACCCTAGCCATCAACATAACCCTAACCCTAGGTCCAATCGTAACCCTAACCGGATCTCTAACCCTAGCCCTCAACATAACCCTAACCCTAGGTCCAATCGTAACCCTAACCGGATCTCTAACCCTAGCCCTCAACATAACCCTAACCCTAGGTCCAATCGTAACCCATCCGGATCTCTAACCCTAGCCCTCAACATAACCCTAACCCTAGGTCCAATCGTAACCCTAACCGGATCTCTAACCCTAGCCCTCAACATAACCCTAGCCCTAGGTCCAATCGTAACCATAACCGGATCTCTAACCCTAGTCCTCAACATAACCCTAACCCTAGGTCCAATCGTAACCCTAACCGGATCTCTAACCCTAGCCCTCAACATAACCCTAACCCTAGGTCCAATCGTAACCCTAACCGGATCTCTAACCCTAGCCCTCAACATAACCCTAACGCTAGGTCCAATCGTAACCCTAACCGGATCTCTAACCCTAGCCCTCAACTTAACCCTAACCCTAGGTCCAATCGTAACCCTAACCGTATCTCTAACCCTAGCCCTCAACATAACCCTAACCCTAGGTCCAATCGTAACCCTAACCGGATCTCTAACCCTAGCCCTCAACATAACCCTAACCCTAGGTCCAATCGTAACCCTAACCGGATCTCTAACCCTAGCCCTCAACATAACCCTAACCCTAGGTCCAATCGTAACCCTAACCGGATCTCTAACCCTAGCCCTCAACATAACCCTAACCCTAGGTCCAATCGTAACCCTAACCGGATCTCTAACCCTAGCCCTCAACATAACCCTAACCCTAGGTCCAATCGAAACCCTAACCTGATCTCTAAACCTAGCCCTCAACATAACCCTAACCCTAGGTCCAATCGAAACCCTAACCGGATCTCTAACCCTAGCCCTCAACATAACCCTAACCCTAGGTCCAATCGTAACCCTAACCGGATCTCTAACCCTAGCCCTCAACATAACCCTCACCCTAGGTCCAATCGTAACCCTAACCGGATCTCTAACCCTAGCCCTCAACATAACCCTAACCCTAGGTCCAATCGTAACCCTAACCGGATCTCTAACCCTAGCCCTCAACATAACCCTAACCCTAGTTCCAATCGTAACCCTAACAGGATGTCTAACCCTAGCCCTCAACATAACCCTAACCCTAGGTCCAATCGTAACCCTAACCGGATCTCTAACCCTAGCCCTCAACATAACCCTAACCCTAGGTCCAATCCTAACCCTAACCGGATCTCTAACCCTAGCCCTCAACATAACCCTAACCCTAGGTCCAATCGTAACCCTAACCGGATCTCTAACCCTAGCCCTCAACATAACCCTAACCCTAGGTCCAATCGTAACCCTAACCGGATCTCTAACCCTAGCTCTCAACAAAACCCTAACCCTAGGTCCAATCGTAAGCATAACCGGATCTCTAACCCTAGCCGTCAACATAACCCTAAACCTAGGTCCAATCGTAAGCATAACCGGATCTCTAACCCTAGCCCTCAACATAACCCTAACCCTAGGTCCAATCGTAACCCTAACCGGATCTCTAACCCTAGCCCTCAATATAACCCTAACCCTAGGTCCAATCGTAACCCTAACCGGATCTCTAACCCTAGCCCTCAACATAACCCTAACCCTAGGTCCAATCGTAACCCTAACCGGATCTCTAACCCTAGCCCTCAACATAACCCTAACCCTAGGTCGAATCGTAACCCTAACCGGATCTCTAACCCTAGCCTTCAACATAACCCTAAACCGAGGTCCAATCGTAACCCTAACCGGATCTCTAACGCTAGCCCTCAACATAACCCTAAACCTAGGTCCAATCGTAAGCATAACCGGATCTCTAACCCTAGCCCTCAACATAACAATAGCCTAGGTCCAATCGTAACCCTAACCGGATCTCTAACCCAAGCCCTCAACATAACCCTAACCCTAGGTCCAATCGTATGCATAACCGGATCTCTAAACCTAGCCCTCAACATAACCCTAACCCTAGGTCCAATCGTAACCCTAACCGGATCTCTAACCCAAGCCTTCAACATAACCCTAACCCTAGGTCCAATCGTAACCCTAACCGGATCTCTAACCCTAGCCCTCAACATAACCCTAACCCTAGGTCCAATCGTAACCCTAACCGGATCTCTAACCCTAGCCCTCAACATAACCCTAACCCTAGGTCCAATCGTAACCCTAACCGGATCTCTAACCCTAGACCTCAACATAACCCTAACCCTAGGTCCAATCGTAACCCTAACCGGATCTCTAACCCTAGCCCTCAACATAACAATACCCTAGGTCCAATCGTAAGCATAACCGGATCTCTAACCCAAGCCCTCAACATAACCCTAATCCTAGGTCCAATCGTAACCCTAACCGTATCTCTAACCCAAGCCCTCAACATAATCCTAACCTTAGGTCCAATCGTAAGCATAACCGGATCTCTAACCCTAGCCCTCAACATAACCCTAACCCTAGGTCCAATTGTAACCCTAACCGGATCTCTAAACCTAGCCCTCAACATAACAATACCCTAGGTCCAATCGTAAGCATAACCGGATCTCTAACCCAAGCCCTCAACATAACCCTAACCCTAGGTCCAATCGTAACCCTAACCGGATCTCTAACCCAAGCCCTCAACATAACCCTAACCCTAGGTCCAATCGTAAGCATAACCGGATCTCTAACCCTAGCCCTAAACATAACCCTAACCCTAGGTCCAATCGTAACACTAACCGGATCGCTAACCCTAGCCCTCAACATAACCCTAACCCTAGGTACAATCGTAAGCATAACCGGATCTCTAACCCTAGCCCTCAACATAACCCTAACCCTAGGTCCAATCGTAACCCTAACAGGATCTCTAAACCTAGCCCTTAACATAACCCTAACCCTAGGTCCAATCGTAACCCTAACCGGATCTCTAACCCTAGCCCTCAACATAACCCTAACCCTAGGTCCAATCGTAACCCTAACCGGATCTCTAACCCTAGCCCTCAACATAACCCTAACCCTAGGTCCAATCGTAAGCATAACCGGAACTCTAACCCTAGCCCTCACCATAACCCTAACCCTAAGTCCAATCGTAACCCTAACCGGATCTCTAACCCTAGCCCTCAACATAACAATACCCTAGGTCCAATCGTAAGCATAACCGGATCTCTAACCCAAGCCCTCAACATAACCCTAATCCTAGGTCCAATCGTAACCCTAACCGTATCTCTAACCCAAGCCCTCAACATAATCCTAACCTTAGGTCCAATCGTAAGCATAACCGGATCTCTAACCCTAGCCCTCAACATAACCCTAACCCTAGGTCCAATTGTAACCCTAACCGGATCTCTAAACCTAGCCCTCAACATAACAATACCCTAGGTCCAATCGTAAGCATAACCGGATCTCTAACCCAAGCCCTCAACATAACCCTAACCCTAGGTCCAATCGTAACCCTAACCGGATCTCTAACCCAAGCCCTCAACATAACCCTAACCCTAGGTCCAATCGTAAGCATAACCGGATCTCTAACCCTAGCCCTCAACATAACCCTAACCCTAGGTCCAATCGTAACCCTAACCGGATCTCTAACCCTAGCCCTCAACATAACCCTAACCCTAGGTCCAATCGTAAGCATAACCGGATCTCTAACCCTAGCCCTCAACATAACCCTAAACCTAGGTCCAATCGCAAGCATAACCGGATCTCTAACCCTAGCCCTCAACATAACCCTAAGCCTAGGACCAATCGTAACCCTAACCGGATCTCTAACCCTAGCCCTCAACATAACCCTAACCCTAGGTCCAATCGAAGCATAACCGGATCTCTAACCCTAGCCCTCAACATAACCCTAACCCTAGGTCCAATCGTAACCCTAACCGGATCTCTAACCCTAGCCCTCAACATAACCCTAACCCTAGGTCCAATCGTAACCCTAACCGGATCTCTAACCCTAGCCCTCAACATAACCCTAACCCTAGGTCCAATCGTAACCCTAACCGGATCTCTAACCCTAGCCCTCAACATATCTATAACCCTAGGTCCAATCGTAAGCATAACCGGATCTCTAACCCTACCCTCAACATAACCCTAACCCTAGGTCCAATCGTAAGCATAACCAGATCTCTAACCGTAGCCCTCAACATAACCCTAACCCTAGGTCCAATCGTAACCCTAACTGGATCTCTAACCCTATCCCTCAACATAACCCTAACCCTAGGTCCAATCGTAACCCTAACCGGATCTCTAACCCTAGCCCTCAACATAACCCTAAACCTAGGTCCAATCGTAAGCATAACCGGATCTCTAACCCTAGCCCTCAACATAACAATAGCCTAGGTCCAATCGTAAGCATAACCGGATCTCTAACCCAAGCCCTCAACATAACCCTAACCCTAGGTCCAATCGTATGCATAACCGGATCTCTAAACCTAGCCCTCAACATAACCCTAACCCTAGGTCCAATCGTAACCCTAACCGGATCTCTAACCCTAGCCCTCAACATAACCCTAAACCTAGGTCCAATCGTAAGCATAACCGGATCTCTAACCCTAGCCCTCAACATAACAATAGCCTAGGTCCAATCGTAAGCATAACCGGATCTCTAACCCAAGCCCTCAACATAACCCTAACCCTAGGTCCAATCGTATGCATAACCGGATCTCTAAACCTAGCCCTCAACATAACCCTAACCCTAGGTCCAATCGTAACCCTAACCGGATCTCTAACCCAAGCCTTCAACATAACCCTAACCCTAGGTCCAATCGTAACCCTAACCGGATCTCTAACCCTAGCCCTCAACATAACCCTAACCCTAGGTCCAATCGTAACCCTAACCGGATCTCTAACCCTAGCCCTCAACATAACAATACCCTAGGTCCAATCGCAAGCATAACCGGATCTCTAACCCTAGCCCTCAACATAACCCTAAGCCTAGGACCAATCGTAACCCTAACCGGATCTCTAACCCTAGCCCTCAACATAACCCTAACCCTAGGTCCAATCGTAAGCATAACCGGAACTCTAACCCTAGCCCTCACCATAACCCTAACCCTAAGTCCAATCGTAACCCTAACCGGATCTCTAACCCTAGCCCTCAACATAACCCTAACCCTAGGTCCAATCGAAGCATAACCGGATCTCTAACCCTAGCCCTCAACATAACCCTAACCCTAGGTCCAATCGTAACCCTAACTGGATCTCTAACCCTAGCCCTCAACATAACCCTAACCCTAGGTCCAATCGTAACCCTAACCGGATCTCTAACCCTAGCCCTCAACATAACCCTAACCCTAGGTCCAATCGTAACCCTAACCGGATCTCTAACCCTAGCCCTCAACATATCTATAACCCTAGGTCCAATCGTAAGCATAACCGGATCTCTAACCCTACCCTCAACATAACCCTAACCCTAGGTCCAATCGTAAGCATAACCAGATCTCTAACCGTAGCCCTCAACATAACCCTAACCCTAGGTCCAATCGTAACCCTAACTGGATCTCTAACCCTATCCCTCAACATAACCCTAACCCTAGGTCCAATCGTAACCCTAACCGGATCTCTAACCCTAGCCCTCAACATAACCCTAAACCTAGGTCCAATCGTAAGCATAACCGGATCTCTAACCCTAGCCCTCAACATAACAATAGCCAAGGTCAAATCGTAAGCATAACCGGATCTCTAAACGAAACCCTCAACATAACCCTAACCCTAGGTCCAATCGTAACCCTAACGGGATCTCTAACCCAAGCCCTCAACATAACCCTAACCCTAGGTCCAATCGTAAGCATAACCGGATCTCTAACCCTAGACCTCAACATAACCCTAACCCTAGGTCCAATCGTAACCCTAACCGGATCTTTAACCCTAGCCCTCAACATAACCCTAACCCTAGGTCCAATCGTAACCCTAACCGGATCTCTAACCCTAGCCCTCAACATAACCCTAACCCTAGGTCCAATCGTAAGCATAACCGGATCTCTAACCCTAGCCCTCAACATAACCCTAACCCTAGGTCCAATCGTAACCCTAACAGGATCTCTAAACCTAGCCCTCAACATAACCCTAACCCTAGGTCCAATCGTAACCCTAACCGGATCTCTATCCCTAGCCCTCAACATAACCCTAACCCTAGGTCCAATCGTAACCCTAACCGGATCTCTAACCCTAGCCCTCAACATAACAATACCCTAGGTCCAATCGTAAGCATAACCGGATCTCTAACCCAAGCCCTCAACATAACCCTAACCCTAGGTCCAATCGTAACCCTAACCGGATCTCTAACCCAAGCCCTCAACATAACCCTAACCCTAGGTCCAATCGTAAGCATAACCGGATCTCTAACCCTAGCCCTCAACATAACCCTAACCCTAGGTCCAATCGTAACCCTAACCGGATCGCTAACCCTAGCCCTCAACATAACCCTAACCCTAGGTCCAATCGTAAGCATAACCGGATCTCTAACCCTAGCCCTCAACATAACCCTAACCCTAGGTCCAATCGTAACCCTAACAGGATCCCTAAACCTAGCCCTCAACATAACCCTAACCCTAGGTCCAATCGTAACCCTAACCGGATCTCTAACCCTAGCCCTCAACATAACCCTAACCCTAGGTCCAATCGTAACCCTAACAGGATCTCTAAACCTAGCCCTCAACATAACCCTAACCCTAGGTCCAATCGTAACCCTAACCGGATCTCTAACCCTAGCCCTCAACATAACCCTAACCCTAGGTCCAATCGTAACCCTAACCGGATCTCTAACCCTAGCCCTCAACATAACCCTAACCCTAGGTCCAATCGTAAGCATAACCGGAACTCTAACCCTAGCCCTCACCATAACCCTAACCCTAAGTCCAATCGTAACCCTAACCGGATCTCTAACCCTAGCCATCAACATAACCCTAACCCTAGCTCCAATCGAAGCATAACCAGATCTCTAACCTTAGCCCTCAACATAACCCTAACCCTAGGTCCAATCGTAACCCTAACCGGATCTCTAACCCTAGCCCTCAACATAACCCTAACCCTTGGTCCAATCGTAACCTTAACCGGATCTCTAACCCTAGCCCTCAACATAACCCTAACCCTAGGTCCAATCGTAACCCTAACCGGATCTCTAACCCTAGCCCTCAACATATCTCTAACCCTAGGTCCAATCGTAAGCATAACCGGATCTCTAACCCTACCCTCAACATAACCCTAACCCTAGGTCCAATCGTAAGCATAACCAGATCTCTAACCCTAGCCCTCAACATAACCCTAACCCTAGGTCCAATCGTAACCCTAACCGGATCTCTAACCCTAGCCCTCAACATAACCCTAACCCTAGGTCCAATCGTAACCCTAACCGGATCTCTAACCCTAGCCCTCAATATAACCCTAACCCTAGGTCCAATCGTAACCCTAACCGGATCTCTAACCCTAGCTCTCAACATAACCCTAACCCTAGGTCCAATCGTAAGCATAACCGGATCTCTAACCCTAGCCGTCAACATAACCCTAAACCTAGGTCCAATCGTAAGCATAACCGGATCTCTAACCCTAGCCCTCAACATAACCCTAACCCTAGGTCAAATCGTAACCCTAATCGGATCTCTAACCCTAGCCCTCAACATATCTCTAACCCTAGGTCCAATCGTAACCCTAACCGGATCTCTAACCCGAGCCCTCAACATAACCCTAACCCTAGGTCCAATCGTAAGCATAACCAGATCTCTAACCCTAGCCCGCAACATAACCCTAACCCTAGGTCCAATCGTAACCCTAACCGGATCTCTAACACTAGCCCTCAACATAACCCTAACCCTAGGTCCAATCGTAACCCTAACCGGATCTCTAACCCTAGCCCTCAACATAACCCTAACCCTAGGTCCAATCGTAACCCAAACCGGATCTCCAACCGTAGCCCTCAACATAACCCTAACCCTAGGTCCAATCGTAACCCTAACCGGATCTCTAACCCTAGCCCTCAACATAACACTAACCCTAGGTCCAATCGTAACCCTAACCGGATCTCTAACCCTAGCCCTCATCATAACCCTAACCCTAGGTCCAATCGTAACCCTAACCGGATCTCTAACCCTAGCCCTCAACATAACCCTAACCCTAGGTCCAATCGTAACCCTAACCGGATCGCTAACCCTATCCCTCAACATCACCCTAACCCTAGGTCCAATCGTAACCCTAACCGGATCTCTAACCCTAGCCCCCAACATAACCCTAACCCTAGGTCCAATCGTAACCGTAACCGGATCTCTAACCCTAGCCCTCAACATAACCCTAACACTAGGTTCAATCGTAACCGTAATCGGATCTCTAACCCTAGCCCTCAACATAACCCTTACCCTAGGTCCAATCGTAACCCTAACGAGATCGCTAACACTGGCCCTCAACATAACCCTAACCCTAGGTCCAATCGTAACCCTAACCAGATCGCTAACACTGGCCCTCAACATAACCCTAACCCTATGTCCAATCGTACCCCTAACCGGATCTCTAACCCTAGCCATCAACATAACCCTAACCCTAGGTCCAATCGTAACCCTAACCGGATCTCTAACCCTAGCCCTCAACATAACCCTAACCCTAGGTCCAATCGTAACCCTAACCGGATCTCTAACCCTAGCCCTCAACATAACCCTAACCCTAGGTCCAATCGTAACCCATCCGGATCTCTAACCCTAGCCCTCAACATAACCCTAACCCTAGGTCCAATCGTAACCCTAACCGGATCTCTAACCCTAGCCCTCAACATAACCCTAACCCTAGGTCCAATCGTAACCCTAACCGGATCTCTAACCCTAGCCCTCAACATAACCCTAACCCTATGTCCAATCGTAACCCTAACCGGATCTCTAACCCTAGCCCTCAACATAACCCTAACCCTAGGTCCAATCGTAACCCTAACCGGATCTCTAACCCTAGCCCTCAACATAACCCTAACCCTAGGTCCAATCGTAACCCTAATCGGATCTCTAACCCTAGCCCTCAACATAACCCTAACCCTAGGTCCAATCGTAACCCTAACCAGATCGCTAACACTGGCCCTCAACATATCCCTAACCCTAGGTCCAATCGTAACCCTAACCAGATCGCTATCACTGGCCCTCAACATAACCCTAACCCTAGGTCCAATCGTACCCCTAACCGGATCTCTAACCCTAGCCATCAACATAACCCTAACCCTAGGTCCAATCGTAACCCTAACCGGATCTCTAACCCTAGCCCTCAACATAACCCTAACCCTAGGTCCAATCGTAACCCTAACCGGATCTCTAACCCTAGCCCTCAACATAACCCTAACCCTAGGTCCAATCGTAACCCATCCGGATCTCTAACCCTAGCCCTCATCATCACCCTAACCCTAGGTCCAATCGTAACCCTAACCGGATCTCTAACCCTAGCCCTCAACATAACCCTAACCCTAGGTCCAATCGTAACCCTAACCGGATCTCTAACCCTAGCCCTCAACATAACCCTAACCCTAGGTCCAATCGTAACCCATCCGGATCTCTAACCCTAGCCCTCAACATAACCCTAACCCTAGGTCCAATCGTAACCCATCCGGATCTCGAACCCTAGCCCTCAACTTAACCCTAACCCTAGGTCCAATCGTAACCCTAACCGGATCTCTAACCCTAGCCCTCAACATAACCCTAACCCTAGGTCCAATCGTAACCCAATCCGGATCTCCAACCGTAGCCCTCAACATAACCCTAACCCTAGGTCCAATCGTAACCCTAACCGGATCTCTAACCCTAGCCCTCAACATAACCCTAACCCTAGGTCCAATCGTAACCCATCCGGATCTCTAACCCTAGCCCTCAACATCACCCTAACCCTAGGTCCAATCGTAACCCTAACCGGATCTCTAACCCTAGCCCTCAACATAACCCTAACCCTAGGTCCAATCGTAACCCTAACCGGATCTCTAACCCTAGCCCTCAACATAACCCTAACCCTAGGTCCAATCGCAACCCATCCGGATCTCTAACCCTAGCCCTCAACATAACCCTAACCCTAGGTCCAATCGTAACCGATCCGAATCTCTAACCCTAGCCCTCAACTTAACCCTAACCCTAGGTCCAATCGTAACCCTAACCGGATCTCTAACCCTAGCCCTCAACATAACCCTAACCCTAGGTCCAATCGTAACCCAAACCGGATCTCCAACCGTAGCCCTCAACATAACCCTAACCCTAGGTCCAATCGTAACCCTAACCGGATCTCTAACCCTAGCCCTCAACATAACCCTAACCCTAGGTCCAATCGTAACCCTAACCGGATCGCTAACCCTATCCCTCAACATCACCCTAACCCTAGGTCCAATCGTAACCCTAACCGGATCTCTAACCCTAGCCCCCAACATAACCCTAACCCTAGGTCCAATCGTAACCGTAACCGGATCTCTAACCCTAGCCCTCAACATAACCCTAACCCTAGGTTCAATCGTAACCGTAATCGGATCTCTAACCCTAGCCCTCAACATAACCCTTACCCTAGGTCCAATCGTAACCCTAACGAGATCGCTAACACTGGCCCTCAACATAACCCTAACCCTAGGTCCAATCGTAACCCTAACCAGATCGCTAACACTGGCCCTCAACATAACCCTAACCCTATGTCCAATCGTACCCCTAACCGGATCTCTAACCCTAGCCATCAACATAACCCTAACCCTAGGTCCAATCGTAACTCTAACCGGATCTCTAACCCTAGCCCTCAACATAACCCTAACCCTAGGTCCAATCGTAACCCTAACCGGATCTCTAACCCTAGCCCTCAACATAACCCTAACCCTAGGTCCAATCGTAACCCATCCGGATCTCTAACCCTAGCCATCAACATAACCCTAACCCTAGGTCCAATCGTAACCCTAACCGGATCTCTAACCCTAGCCCTCAACATAACCCTAACCCTAGGTCCAATCGTAACCCTAACCGGATCTCTAACCCTAGCCCTCAACATAACCCTAACCCTAGGTCCAATCGTAACCCTAACCGGATCTCTAACCCTAGCCCTCAACATAACCCTAACCCTAGGTCCAATCGTAACCCTAACCGGATCTCTAACCCTAGCCCTCAACATAACCCTAACCCTAGGTCCAATCGTAACCCTAAGCGGATCTCTAACCCTAGCCCTCAACATAACCCTAACCCTAGGTCCAATCGTAACCCTAACCAGATCGCTAACACTGGCCCTCAACGTAACCCTAACCCTAGGTCCAATCGTAACCCTAACCAGATCGCTAACACTGGCCCTCAACATAACCCTAACCCTAGGTCCAATCGTACCCCTAACCGGATCACTAACCCTAGCCATCAACATAACCCTAACCCTAGGTCCAATCGTAACCCTAACCGGATCTCTAACCCTAGCCCTCAACATAACCCTAACCCTAGGTCCAATCGTAACCCTAACCGGATCTCTAACCCTAGCCCTCAACATAACCCTAACCCTAGGTCCAATCGTAACCCATCCGGATCTCTAACCCTAGCCCTCAACATAACCCTAACCCTAGGTCCAATCGTAACCCTAACCGGATCTCTAACCCTAGCCCTCAACATAACCCTAACCCTAGGTCCAATCGTAACCCTAACCGGATCTCTAACCCTAGCCCTCAACATAACCCTAACCCTAGGTCCAATCGTAACCCTAACCGGATCTCTAACCCTAGCTCTCAACAAAACCCTAACCCTAGGTCCAATCGTAAGCAAAACCGGATCTCTAACCCTAGCCGTCAACATAACCCTAAACCTAGGTCCAATCGTAAGCATAACCGGATCTCTAACCCTAGCCCTCAACATAACCCTAACCCTAGGTCCAATCGTAACCCTAACCGGATCTCTAACCCTAGCCCTCAACATAACCCTAACCCTAGGTCCAATCGTAACCCTAACCGGATCTCTAACCCTAGCCCTCAACATAACCCTAACCCTAGGTCCAATCGTAACCCTAACCGGATCTCTAACCCTAGCTCTCAACAAAACCCTAACCCTAGGTCCAATCGTAAGCATAACCGGATCTCTAACCCTAGCCGTCAACATAACCCTAAACCTAGGTCCAATCGTAAGCATAACCGGATCTCTAACCCTAGCCCTCAACATAACC
Source organism: Miniopterus natalensis (assembly GCF_054644295.1). Classification (NCBI taxonomy): domain Eukaryota; kingdom Metazoa; phylum Chordata; class Mammalia; order Chiroptera; family Miniopteridae; genus Miniopterus; species Miniopterus natalensis. The sequence continues at coordinate 1,022,594 of NC_142086.1, read as the reverse complement.
CTAACCCTAGGTCCAATCGTAACCCTAACCGGATCTCTAACCCTAGCCCTCAATATAACCCTAACCCTAGGTCCAATCGTAACCCTAACCGGATCTCTAACCCTAGCCCTCAACATAACCCTAACCCTAGGTCCAATCGTAACCCTAACCGGATCTCTAACCCTAGCCCTCAACATAACCCTAACCCTAGGTCGAATCGTAACCCTAACCGGATCTCTAACCCTAGCCTTCAACATAACCCTAAACCGAGGTCCAATCGTAACCCTAACCGGATCTCTAACCCAGCCCTCAACATAACCCTAAACCTAGGTCCAATCGTAAGCATAACCGGATCTCTAACCCTAGCCCTCAACATAACAATAGCCTAGGTCCAATCGTAACCCTAACCGGATCTCTAACCCAAGCCCTCAACATAACCCTAACCCTAGGTCCAATCGTATGCATAACCGGATCTCTAAACCTAGCCCTCAACATAACCCTAACCCTAGGTCCAATCGTAACCCTAACCGGATCTCTAACCCAAGCCTTCAACATAACCCTAACCCTAGGTCCAATCGTAACCCTAACCGGATCTCTAACCCTAGCCCTCAACATAACCCTAACCCTAGGTCCAATCGTAACCCTAACCGGATCTCTAACCCTAGCCCTCAACATAACCCTAACCCTAGGTCCAATCGTAACCCTAACCGGATCTCTAACCCTAGACCTCAACATAACCCTAACCCTAGGTCCAATCGTAACCCTAACCGGATCTCTAACCCTAGCCCTCAACATAACAATACCCTAGGTCCAATCGTAAGCATAACCGGATCTCTAACCCAAGCCCTCAACATAACCCTAATCCTAGGTCCAATTGTAACCCTAACCGGATCTCTAAACCTAGCCCTCAACATAACAATACCCTAGGTCCAATCGTAAGCATAACCGGATCACTAACCCAAGCCCTCAACATAACCCTAACCCTAGGTCCAATCGTAACCCTAACCGGATCTCTAACCCAAGCCCTCAACATAACCCTAACCCTAGGTCCAATCGTAAGCATAACCGGATCTCTAACCCTAGCCCTAAACATAACCCTAACCCTAGGTCCAATCGTAACCCTAACCGGATCGCTAACCCTAGCCCTCAACATAACCCTAACCCTAGGTCCAATCGTAAGCATAACCGGATCTCTAACCCTAGCCCTAAACATAACCCTAACCCTAGGTCCAATCGTAACCCTAACCGGATCTCTAACCCTAGCCCTCAACATAACCCTAACCCTAGGTCCAATCGTAACCCTAACCGGATCTCTAACCCTAGTCCTCAACATAACCCTAACCCTAGGTCCAATCGTAACCCTAACCGGATCTCTAACCCTAGCCCTCAACATAACCCTAACCCTAGGTCCAATCGTAACCCTAACCGGATCTCTAACCCTAGTCCTCAACATAACCCTAACCCTAGGTCCAATCGTAACCCTAACCGGATCTCTAACCCTAGCCCTCAACATAACCCTAACCCTAGGTCCAATCGTAACCCTAACCGGATCTCTAACCCTAGCCCTCAACATAACCCTAACCCTAGGTCCAATCGTAACCCTATTCGGATCTCTAACCCTAGCCCTCAACATAACCCTAACCCTAGGTCCAATCGTAACCCTAACCAGATCGCTAACACTGGCCCTCAACATAACCCTAACCCTAGGTCCAATCGTAACCCTAACCAGATCGCTAACACTGGCCGTCAACATAACCCTAATCCTAGGTCCAATCGTACCCCTAACCGGATCTCTAACCCTAGCCATCAACATAACCCTAACCCTAGGTCCAATCGTAACCCTAACCGGAACTCTAACCCTAGCCCTCAACATAACCCTAACCCTAGGTCCAATCGTAACCCTAACCGGATCTCTAACCCTAGCCCTCAACATAACCCTAACCCTAGGTCCAATCGTAACCCATCCGGATCTCTAACCCTAGCCCTCAACATAACCCTAACCCTAGGTCCAATCGTAACCCTAACCGGATCTCTAACCCTAGCCCTCAACATAACCCTAGCCCTAGGTCCAATCGTAACCATAACCGGATCTCCAACCCTAGTCCTCAACATAACCCTAACCCTAGGTCCAATCGTAACCCTAACCGGATCTCTAACCCTAGCCCTCAACATAACCCTAACCCTAGGTCCAATCGTAACCCTAACCGGATCTCTAACCCTAGCCCTCAACATAACCCTAACCCTAGGTCCAATCGTAACCCTAACCGGATCTCTAACCCTAGCCCTCAACTTAACCCTAACCCTAGGTCCAATCGTAACCCTAACCGTATCTCTAACCCTAGCCCTCAACATAACCCTAACCCTAGGTCCAATCGTAACCCTAACCGGATCTCTAACCCTAGCCCTCAACATAACCCTAACCCTAGGTCCAATCGTAACCCTAACCGGATCTCTAACCCTAGCCCTCAACATAACCCTAACCCTAGGTCCAATCGTAACCCTAACCGGATCTCTAACCCTAGCCCTCAACATAACCCTAACCCTAGGTCCAATCGTAACCCTAACCGGATCTCTAACCCTAGCCCTCAACATAACCCTAACCCTAGGTCCAATCGAAACCCTAACCTGATCTCTAAACCTAGCCCTCAACATAACCCTAACCCTAGGTCCAATCGAAACCCTAACCGGATCTCTAACCCTAGCCCTCAACATAACCCTAACCCTAGGTCCAATCGTAACCCTAACCGGATCTCTAACCCTAGCCCTCAACATAACCCTCACCCTAGGTCCAATTGTAACCCTAACCGGATCTCTAACCCTAGCCCTCAACATAACCCTAACCCTAGGTCCAATCGTAACCCTAACCGGATCTCTAACCCTAGCCCTCAACATAACCCTAACCCTAGTTCCAATCGTAACCCTAACAGGATGTCTAACCCTAGCCCTCAACATAACCCTAACCCTAGGTCCAATCGTAACCCTAACCGGATCTCTAACCCTAGCCCTCAACATAACCCTAACCCTAGGTCCAATCCTAACCCTAACCGGATCTCTAACCCTAGCCCTCAACATAACCCTAACCCTAGGTCCAATCGTAACCCTAACCGGATCTCTAACCCTAGCCCTCAACATAACCCTAACCCTAGGTCCAATCGTAACCCTAAGCGGATCTCTAACCCTAGCCCTCAACATAACCCTAACCCTAGGTCCAATCGTAACCCTAACCAGATCGCTAACACTGGCCCTCAACATAACCCTAACCCTAGGTCCAATCGTAACCCTAACCAGATCGCTAACACTGGCCCTCAACATAACCCTAACCCTAGGTCCAATCGTACCCCTAACCGGATCACTAACCCTAGCCATCAACATAACCCTAACCCTAGGTCCAATCGTAACCCTAACCGGATCTCTAACCCTAGCCCTCAACATAACCCTAACCCTAGGTCCAATCGTAACCCTAACCGGATCTCTAACCCTAGCCCTCAACATAACACTAACCCTAGGTCCAATCGTAACCCATCCGGATCTCTAACCCTAGCCCTCAACATAACCCTAACCCTAGGTCCAATCGTAACCCTAACCGGATCTCTAACCCTAGCCCTCAACATAACCCTAACTCTAGGTCCAATCGTAACCCATCCGGATCTCTAAACCTAGCCCTCAACATAACCCTAACCCTAGGTCCAATCGTAACCCATCCGGATCTCTAACCCTAGCCATCAACATAACCCTAACCCTAGGTCCAATCGTAACCCTAACCGGATCTCTAACCCTAGCCCTCAACATAACCCTAACCCTAGGTCCAATCGTAACCCTAACCGGATCTCTAACCCTAGTCCTCAACATAACCCTAACCCTAGGTCCAATCGTAACCCTAACCGGATCTCTAACCCTAGCCCTCAACATAACCCTAACCCTAGGTCCAATCGTAACCCTAACCGGATCTCTAACCCTAGCCCTCAACATAACCCTAACCCTATGTCCAATCGTAACCCTAACCGGATCTCTAACCCTAGCCCTCAACTTAACCCTAACCCTAGGTCCAATCGTAACCCTAACCGGATCTCTAACCCTAGCCCTCAACATAACCCTAACCCTAGGTCCAATCGTAACCCTAACCGGATCTCTAACCCTAGCCCTCATCATAACCCTAACCCTAGGTCCAATCGTAACCCTAACCGGATCTCTAACCCTAGCCCTCAACATAACCCTAACCCTAGGTCCAATCGTAACCCTAACCGGATCTCTAACCCTAGCCCTCATCATAACCCTAACCCTAGGTCCAATCGTAACCCTAACCGGATCTCTAACCCTAGCCCTCAACATAACCCTAACCCTAGGTCCAATCGTAACCCTAACCGGATCTCTAACCCTAGCCCTCAACATAACCCTAACCCTAGGTCCAATCGTAACCCTAACCGGATCTCTAACCCTAGCCCTCAACATAACCCTAACCCTAGGTCCAATCGTAACCCTAACCGGATCTCTAACCCTAGCCCTCAACATAACCCTAACCCTAGGTCCAATCGTAACCCTAACCGGATCTCTAACCCTAGCTCTCAACAAAACCCTATCCCTAGGTCCAATCGTAAGCATAACCGGATCTCTAACCCTAGCCGTCAACATAACCCTAAACCTAGGTCCAATCGTAAGCATAACCGGATCTCTAACCCTAGCCCTCAACATAACCCTAACCCTAGGTCCAATCGTAACCCTAACCGGATCTCTAACCCTAGCCCTCAATATAACCCTAACCCTAGGTCCAATCGTAACCCTAACCGGATCTCTAACCCTAGCCCTCAACATAACCCTAACCCTAGGTCCAATCGTAACCCTAACCGGATCTCTAACCCTAGCCCTCAACATAACCCTAACCCTAGGTCGAATCGTAACCCTAACCGGATCTCTAACCCTAGCCTTCAACATAACCCTAAACCGAGGTCCAATCGTAACCCTAACCGGATCTCTAACCCAGCCCTCAACATAACCCTAAACCTAGGTCCAATCGTAAGCATAACCGGATCTCTAACCCTAGCCCTCAACATAACAATAGCCTAGGTCCAATCGTAACCCTAACCGGATCTCTAACCCAAGCCCTCAACATAACCCTAACCCTAGGTCCAATCGTATGCATAACCGGATCTCTAAACCTAGCCCTCAACATAACCCTAACCCTAGGTCCAATCGTAACCCTAACCGGATCTCTAACCCAAGCCTTCAACATAACCCTAACCCTAGGTCCAATCGTAACCCTAACCGGATCTCTAACCCTAGCCCTCAACATAACCCTAACCCTAGGTCCAATCGTAACCCTAACCGGATCTCTAACCCTAGCCCTCAACATAACCCTAACCCTAGGTCCAATCGTAACCCTAACCGGATCTCTAACCCTAGACCTCAACATAACCCTAACCCTAGGTCCAATCGTAACCCTAACCGGATCTCTAACCCTAGCCCTCAACATAACAATACCCTAGGTCCAATCGTAAGCATAACCGGATCTCTAACCCAAGCCCTCAACATAACCCTAATCCTAGGTCCAATTGTAACCCTAACCGGATCTCTAAACCTAGCCCTCAACATAACAATACCCTAGGTCCAATCGTAAGCATAACCGGATCTCTAACCCAAGCCCTCAACATAACCCTAACCCTAGGTCCAATCGTAACCCTAACCGGATCTCTAACCCAAGCCCTCAACATAACCCTAACCCTAGGTCCAATCGTAAGCATAACCGGATCTCTAACCCTAGCCCTAAACATAACCCTAACCCTAGGTCCAATCGTAACCCTAACCGGATCGCTAACCCTAGCCCTCAACATAACCCTAACCCTAGGTCCAATCGTAAGCATAACCGGATCTCTAACCCTAGCCCTAAACATAACCCTAACCCTAGGTCCAATCGTAACCCTAACCGGATCTCTAACCCTAGCCCTCAACATAACCCTAACCCTAGGTCCAATCGTAACCCTAACCGGATCTCTAACCCTAGTCCTCAACATAACCCTAACCCTAGGTCCAATCGTAACCCTAACCGGATCTCTAACCCTAGCCCTCAACATAACCCTAACCCTAGGTCCAATCGTAACCCTAACCGGATCTCTAACCCTAGTCCTCAACATAACCCTAACCCTAGGTCCAATCGTAACCCTAACCGGATCTCTAACCCTAGCCCTCAACATAACCCTAACCCTAGGTCCAATCGTAACCCTAACCGGATCTCTAACCCTAGCCCTCAACATAACCCTAACCCTAGGTCCAATCGTAACCCTAATCGGATCTCTAACCCTAGCCCTCAACATAACCCTAACCCTAGGTCCAATCGTAACCCTAACCAGATCGCTAACACTGGCCCTCAACATAACCCTAACCCTAGGTGCAATCGTAACCCTAACCAGATCGCTAACACTGGCCGTCAACATAACCCTAACCCTAGGTCCAATCGTAACCCTAACCGGATCTCTAACCCTAGCCCTCAACATAACCCTAACCCTAGGTCCAATCGTAACCCTAACCGGATCTCTAACCCTAGCCCTCAACATAACCCTAACCCTAGGTCCAATCGTAACCCATCCGGATCTCTAACCCTAGCCCTCAACATAACCCTAACCCTAGGTCCAATCGTAACCCTAACCGGATCTCTAACCCTAGCCCTCAACATAACCCTAGCCCTAGGTCCAATCGTAACCATAACAGGATCTCTAACCCTAGTCCTCAACATAACCCTAACCCTAGGTCCAATCGTAACCCTAACCGGATCTCTAACCCTAGCCCTCAACATAACCCTAACCCTAGGTCCAATCGTAACCCTAACCGGATCTCTAACCCTAGCCCTCAACATAACCCTAACCCTAGGTCCAATCGTAACCCTAACCGGATCTCTAACCCTAGCCCTCAACTTAACCCTAACCCTAGGTCCAATCGTAACCCTAACCGTATCTCTAACCCTAGCCCTCAACATAACCCTAACCCTAGGTCCAATCGTAACCCTAACCGGATCTCTAACCCTAGCCCTCAACATAACCCTAACCCTAGGTCCAATCGTAACCCTAACCGGATCTCTAACCCTAGCCCTCAACATAACCCTAACCCTAGGTCCAATCGTAACCCTAACCGGATCTCTAACCCTAGCCCTCAACATAACCCTAACCCTAGGTCCAATCGTAACCCTAACCGGATCTCTAACCCTAGCCCTCAACATAACCCTAACCCTAGGTCCAATCGAAACCCTAACCTGATCTCTAAACCTAGCCCTCAACATAACCCTAACCCTAGGTCCAATCGAAACCCTAACCGGATCTCTAACCCTAGCCCTCAACATAACCCTAACCCTAGGTCCAATCGTAACCCTAACCGGATCTCTAACCCTAGCCCTCAACATAACCCTCACCCTAGGTCCAATCGTAACCCTAACCGGATCTCTAACCCTAGCCCTCAACATAACCCTAACCCTAGGTCCAATCGTAACCCTAACCGGATCTCTAACCCTAGCCCTCAACATAACCCTAACCCTAGTTCCAATCGTAACCCTAACAGGATGTCTAACCCTAGCCCTCAACATAACCCTAACCCTAGGTCCAATCGTAACCCTAACCGGATCTCTAACCCTAGCCCTCAACATAACCCTAACCCTAGGTCCAATCCTAACCCTAACCGGATCTCTAACCCTAGCCCTCAACATAACCCTAACCCTAGGTCCAATCGTAACCCTAACCGGATCTCTAACCCTAGCCCTCAACATAACCCTAACCCTAGGTCCAATCGTAACCCTAACCGGATCTCTAACCCTAGCTCTCAACAAAACCCTAACCCTAGGTCCAATCGTAAGCATAACCGGATCTCTAACCCTAGCCGTCAACATAACCCTAAACCTAGGTCCAATCGTAAGCATAACCGGATCTCTAACCCTAGCCCTCAACATAACCCTAACCCTAGGTCCAATCGTAACCCTAACCGGATCTCTAACCCTAGCCCTCAACATAACCCTAACCCTAGGTCCAATCGTAACCCTAACCGGATCTCTAACCCTAGCCCTCAACATAACCCTAACCCTAGGTCGAATCGTAACCCTAACCGGATCTCTAACCCTAGCCTTCAACATAACCCTAAACCGAGGTCCAATCGTAACCCTAACCGGATCTCTAACCCTAGCCCTCAACATAACCCTAAACCTAGGTCCAATCGTAAGCATAACCGGATCTCTAACCCTAGCCCTCAACATAACAATAGCCTAGGTCCAATCGTAACCCTAACCGGATCTCTAACCCAAGCCCTCAACATAACCCTAACCCTAGGTCCAATCGTATGCATAACCGGATCTCTAAACCTAGCCCTCAACATAACCCTAACCCTAGGTCCAATCGTAACCCTAAACGGATCTCTAACCCAAGCCTTCAACATAACCCTAACCCTAGGTCCAATCGTAACCCTAACCGGATCTCTAACCCTAGCCCTCAACATAACCCTAACCCTAGGTCCAATCGTAACCCTAACCGGATCTCTAACCCTAGCCCTCAACATAACCCTAACCCTAGGTCCAATCGTAACCCTAACCGGATCTCTAACCCTAGACCTCAACATAACCCTAACCCTAGGTCCAATCGTAACCCTAACCGGATCTCTAACCCTAGCCCTCAACATAACAATACCCTAGGTCCAATCGTAAGCATAACCGGATCTCTAACCCAAGCCCTCAACATAACCCTAATCCTAGGTCCAATCGTAACCCTAACCGTATCTCTAACCCAAGCCCTCAACATAATCCTAAAATTAGGTCCAATCGTAAGCATAACCGGATCTCTAACCCTAGCCCTCAACATAACCCTAACCCTAGGTCCAATTGTAACCCTAACCGGATCTCTAAACCTAGCCCTCAACATAACAATACCCTAGGTCCAATCGTAAGCATAACCGGATCTCTAACCCAAGCCCTCAACATAACCCTAACCCTAGGTCCAATCGTAACCCTAACCGGATCTCTAACCCAAGCCCTCAACATAACCCTAACCCTAGGTCCAATCGTAAGCATAACCGGATCTCTAACCCTAGCCCTAAACATAACCCTAACCCTAGGTCCAATCGTAACACTAACCGGATCGCTAACCCTAGCCCTCAACATAACCCTAACCCTAGGTACAATCGTAAGCATAACCGGATCTCTAACCCTAGCCCTCAACATAACCCTAACCCTAGGTCCAATCGTAACCCTAACAGGATCTCTAAACCTAGCCCTTAACATAACCCTAACCCTAGGTCCAATCGTAACCCTAACCGGATCTCTAACCCTAGCCCTCAACATAACCCTAACCCTAGGTCCAATCGTAACCCTAACCGGATCTCTAACCCTAGCCCTCAACATAACCCTAACCCTAGGTCCAATCGTAAGCATAACCGGAACTCTAACCCTAGCCCTCACCATAACCCTAACCCTAAGTCCAATCGTAACCCTAACCGGATCTCTAACCCTAGCCCTCAACATAACCCTAACCCTAGGTCCAATCGAAGCATAACCGGATCTCTAACCCTAGCCCTCAACATAACCCTAACCCTAGGTCCAATCGTAACCCTAACCGGATCTCTAACCCTAGCCCTCAACATAACCCTAACCCTAGGTCCAATCGTAACCCTAACCGGATCTCTAACCCTAGCCCTCAACATAACCCTAACCCTAGGTCCAATCGTAACCCTAACCGGATCTCTAACCCTAGCCCTCAACATATCTATAACCCTAGGTCCAATCGTAAGCATAACCGGATCTCTAACCCTACCCTCAACATAACCCTAACCCTAGGTCCAATCGTAAGCATAACCAGATCTCTAACCGTAGCCCTCAACATAACCCTAACCCTAGGTCCAATCGTAACCCTAACTGGATCTCTAACCCTATCCCTCAACATAACCCTAACCCTAGGTCCAATCGTAACCCTAACCGGATCTCTAACCCTAGCCCTCAACATAACCCTAACCCTAGGTCCAATCGTAACCCTAACCGGATCTCTAACCCTAGCCCTCAACATAACACTAACCCTAGGTCCAATCGTAACCCTAACCGAATCTCTAACCCTAGCCCTCAACATAACCCTAACCCTAGGTCCAATCGTAACCCTAACCGGATCTCTAACCCTAGCTCCCAACCTAACCCTAACCCTAGGTCCAATCGTAACCGTAACCGGATCTCTAACCCTAGCCCTCAACATAAGCCTAACCCTAGGTCCAATCGTAACCCTAACCGGATCTCTAACCCTAGCCCTCAACATAACCCTAACCCTAGGTCCAATCGTAACCGTAATCGGATCTCTAACCCTAGCCCTCAACATAAACCTAACCCTAGGTCCAATCGTAACCTTAACCAGATCGCTAACACTGGCCCTCAACATAACCCTAACCCTAGGTCCAATCGTACACCTAACCGGATCTCTAACCCTAGCCATCAACATAACCTTAAGCCTAGGTCCAATCGTAACCCTAACCGGATCTCTAACCCTAGCCCTCAACATAACCCTAACCCTAGGTCCAATCGTAACCCTAACCGGATCTCTAACCCTAGCCCTCAACATAACCCTAACCCTAGGTCCAATCGTAACCCTAACCGGATCTCTAACCCTAGCCCTCAACATAACCCTAACCCTAGGTCCAATCGTAACCCTAACCGGATCTCTAACCCTAGCCCTCAACATAAACCTAACACTAGGTCCAATCGTAAGCATAACCGGATCTCTAACCCTAGCCGTCAACATAACCCTTACCCTAGGTCCAATCGTAAGCATAACCGGATCTCTAACCCTAGCCCTCAACATAACCCTAAACCTAGGTCCAATCGTAAGCATAACCGGATTTCTAACACTAGCCCTCAACATAACCCTAACCCTAGGACCAATCGTAACCCTAACCGGATCTCTATCCCTAGCCCTCAACATAACCCTAACCCTAGGTCCAATCGTAACCCTAACCGGATCTCTAACCCTACCCTCAACATAACCCTAACCCTAGGTCCAATCGTAAGCATAACCAGATCTCTAACCCTAGCCCTCAACATAACCCTAACCCTAGGTCCAATCGTAACCCTAACTGGATCTCTAACCCTAACCCTCAACATAACCCTAACCCTAGGTCCAATAGTACCCCTAACCGGATCTCTAACCCTAGCCCTCAACATAACCCTAACCCTAGGTCCAATCGTAACCCTAACCGGATCTCTAACCCTAGCCCTCAACATAACCCTAACCCTAGGTCCAATCGTAATCCTAACCGGATCTCTAACCCTAGCCCTCAACATAACCCTAACCCTAGGTCCAATCGTAACCCTAACCGGATCTCTAATCCTAGCCCCCAACATAACCCTAACCCGAGGTCCAATCGTAACCGTAACCGGATCTCTAACCCTAGCCCTCAACATAAGCCTAACCCTAGGTCCAATCGTAACCCTAACCGGATCTCTAACCCTAGCCCTCAACATAACCCTAACCCTAGGTCCAATCGTAACCGTAATCGGATCTCTAACCCTAGCCCTCAACATAACCCTAACCCTAGGTCCAATCGTAACCCTAACCAGATCGCTAAAACTGGCCCTCAACATAACCCTAACCCTAGGTCCAATCGTACCCCTAACCGGATCTCTAACCCTAGCCATCAACATAACCTTAACCCTAGGTCCAATCGTAACCCTAACCGGATCTCTAACCCTAGCCCTCAACATAACCCTAACCCTAGGTCCAATCGTAACCCTAACCGGATCTCTAACCCTAGCCCTCAACATAACCCTAACCCTAGGTCCAATCGTAACCCTAACCGGATCTCTAACCCTAGCCCTCAACATAACCCTAACCCTAGGTCCAATCGTAACCCTAACCGGATCTCTAAACCTAGCCCTCAACATAACCCTAACCCTAGGTCCAATCGTAACCCTAACCGGATCTCTAACCCTAGCCCTCAACATAACCCTAACCCTAGGTCCAATCGTAACCCTAACCGGATCTCTAACCCTAGCCCTCAACATAACCCTAACCCTAGGTCCAATCGTAACCCTAACCGGATCTCTAACCCTAGCCCTCAACATAACCCTAACCCTAGGTCCAATCGTAAGCATAACCGGATCTCTATCCCTAGCCGTCAACATAACCCTTACCCTAGGTCCAATCGTAAGCATAACCGGATCTCTACCCCTAGCCCTCAACATAACCCTAAACCTAGGTTCAATCGCAAGCATAACCGGATCTCTAACCCTAGCCCTCAACATAACCCTAAGCCTAGGACCAATCGTAACCCTAACCGGATCTCTAACCCTAGCCCTCAACATAACCCTAACCCTAGGTCCAATCGTAACCCTAACAGGATCTCTAACCCTAGCCCTCAACATAACCCTAAACCTAGGTCCAATCGTAACCCTAACCGGATCTCTAACCCTAGCCCTCAACATAACCCTAACCCTAGGTCCAATCGTAACCCTAACCAGATCTCTAACCCTAGCCCTCAACATAACGCAAAACCGAGGTCCAATCGTAACCCTAACCGGATCTCTAACCCTAGCCCTCAACATAACCCTAAACCTAGGTCCAATCGTAAGCATAACCGGATCTCTAACCCTAGCCCTCAACATAACAATAGCCTTGGTCCAATCGTAAGCATAACCGTATCTCTAAACGAAACCCTCAACATAACCCTAACCCTAGGTCCAATCGTAACCCTAACCGGATCTCTAACCCAAGCCCTCAACATAACCCTAACCCTAGGTCCAATCGTAAGCATAACCGGATCTCTAACCCTAGCCCTCAACATAACCCTAACCCTAGGTCCAATCGTAAGCATAACCGGATCTCTAACCCTAGCCCTCAACATAACCCTAACCCTAGGTCCAATCGTAAGCATAACCGGATCTCTAACCCTAGCCCTCAACATAACAATACCCTAGGTCCAATCGTAAGCATAACCGGATCTCTAACCCAAGCCCTCAACATAACCCTAACCCTAGGTCCAATCGTAACCCTAACCGGATCTCTAACCCAAGCCCTCAACATAACCCTAACCCTAGGTCCAATCGTAACCCTAACCGGATCTCTAACCCAAGCCCTCAACATAACCCTAACCCTAGGTCCAATCGTAAGCATAACCGGATCTCTAACCCTAGCCCTCAACATAACCCTAACCCTAGGTCCAATCGTAAGCATAACCGGAACTCTAACCCTAGCCCTCACCATAACCCTAACCCTAAGTCCAATCGTAACCCTAACCGGATCTCTAACCCTAGCCCTCAACATAACCCTAATCCTAGGTCCAATGGAAGCATAACCCGATCTCTAACCCTAGCCCTCAACATAACCCTAACCCTAGGTCCAATCGTAACCCTAACCGGATCTCTAACCCTACCCTCAACATAACCCTAACCCTAGGTCCAATCGTAAGCATAACGAGATCTCTAACCCTAGCCCTCAACATAACCCTAACCCTAGGTCCAATCGTAACCCTAACTGGATCTCTAACCCTATCCCTCAACATAACCCTAACCCTAGGTCCAATCGTAACCCTAACCGGATCTCTAACCCTAGCCCTCAACATAACCCTAACCCTAGGTCCAATCGTAACCCTAACCGGATCTCTAACCCTAGCCCTCAACATAACCCTAACCCTAGGTCCAATCGTAACCCTAACCGGATCTCTAACCCTAGCCCTCAACATAACCCTAACCCTAGGTCCAATCGTAACCCTAACCGGATCTCTAACCCTAGCCCCCAACATAACCCTAACCCTAGGTCCAATCGTAACCCTAACCGGATCTCTAACCCTAGCCCTCAACATAAGCCTAACCCTAGGTCCAATCGTAACCCTAACCGGATCTCTAACCCTAGCCCTCAACATAACCCTAACCCTAGGTCCAATCGTAACCGTAATCGGATCTCTAACCCTAGCCCTCAACATAACCCTAACCCTAGGTCCAATCGTAACCCTAACCAGATCGCTAACACTGGCCCTCAACATAACCCTAACCCTAGGTCCAATCGTAACCCTAACCGGATCTCTAACCCTAGCCATCAACATAACCTTAACCCTAGGTCCAATCGTAACCCTAACCGGATCTCTAACTCTAGCCCTCAACATAACCCTAACCCTAGGTCCAATCGTAACCCTAACCGGATCTCTAACCCTAGCCCTCAACATAACCCTAACCCTAGGTCCAATCGTAACCCTAACCGGATCTCTAACCCTAGCCCTCAACATAACCCTAACCGTAGGTCCAATCGTAACCCTAACCGGATCTCTAAACCTAGCCCTCAACATAACCCTAACCCTAGGTCCAATCGTAAGCATAACCGGATCTCTATCCCTAGCCGTCAACATAACCCTTACCCTAGGTCCAATCGTAAGCATAACCGGATCTCTAACCCTAGCCCTCAACATAACCCTAACCCTAGGTCCAATCGTAAGCATAACCGGATCTCTAACCCTAGCCCTCAACATAACCCTAACCCTAGGTCCAATCGTAACCCTAACCGGATCTCTAACCCTAGCCCTCAACATAACCCTAACTTTAGGTCCAATCGTAACCCTAACCGGATCTCTAACCCTAGCCCTCAACATAACCCTAAACCTAGGTCCAATCGTAAGCATAACCGGATCTCTAACCCTAGCCCTCAACATCACCCTAACCCTAGGTCCAATCGTAACTCTAAACGGATCTCTAACCCTAGCCCTAAACATAACCCTAACCCTAAGTCAAATCTTAACCCTAATCGGATCTCTAACCCTAGCCCTCAAAATAACCCTAATCCTAGGTCCAATAGTAACCCTAACCGGATCTCTAACCTTAGCCCTCAACGTAACCCTAACCCTAGGTCCAATCTTAACCCTAACCGGATCTCTAACCATAGCCCTCAACATCACCCTAACCCTAGGTCCAATCGTAACTCTAACCGGATCTCTAACCCTAGCCCTCAACATAACCCTAACCCTAGGTCCAATCGTAACCCTAACCGGATCTCTAACCCTAGCCCTCAACATAACCCTAACCCTAGGTCCAATCGTAACCCTAACCGGAACTCTAACCCTAGCCCTCAACATAACCCTAACCCTAGGTCCAATCGTAACCCTTACCGGATCTCTAACCCTAGCCCTCAACATAACCCTAACCCTAGGTCCAATCGTAACCCTTACCGGATCTCTAACCCTAGCCCTCAACATAACCCTAACCCTAGGTCCAATCGTAACCCTTACCGGATCTCTAACCCTAGCCCTCAACATAACCCTAACCCTAGGTCCAATCGTAACCCTTACCGGATCTCTAACCCTAGCCCTCAACATAACCCTAACCCTAGGTCCAATCGTATCCCTAACCGGATCTCTAACCCTAGCCCTCAACATAACCCTTACCCTAGGTCCAATCGTAAGCATAACCGGATCTCTAACCCTAGCCCTCAACATAACCCTAACCCTAGGTCCAATCGTAAGCATAAACGGATCTCTAACCCTAGCCCTCAACATAACCCTAACCCTAGGTCCAATCGTAACCCTAACCGGATCTCTAACCCTAGCCCTCAACATAACCCTAACTTTAGGTCCAATCGTAACCCTAACCGGATCTCTAACCCTAGCCCTCAACATAACCCTAAACCTAGGTCCAATCGTAAGCATAACCGGATCTCTAACCCTAGCCCTCAACATCACCCTAACCCTAGGTCCAATCGTAACTCTAAACGGATCTCTAACCCTAGCCCTAAACATAACCCTAACCCTAAGTCAAATCTTAACCCTAATCGGATCTCTAACCCTAGCCCTCAAAATAACCCTAATCCTAGGTCCAATAGTAACCCTAACCGGATCTCTAACCTTAGCCCTCAACGTAACCCTAACCCTAGGTCCAATCTTAACCCTAACCGGATCTCTAACCATAGCCCTCAACATCACCCTAACCCTAGGTCCAATCGTAACTCTAACCGGATCTCTAACCCTAGCCCTCAACATAACCCTAACCCTAGGTCCAATCGTAACCCTAACCGGATCTCTAACCCTAGCCCTCAACATAACCCTAACCCTAGGTCCAATCGTAACCCTAACCGGAACTCTAACCCTAGCCCTCAACATAACCCTAACCCTAGGTCCAATCGTAACCCTTACCGGATCTCTAACCCTAGCCCTCAACATAACCCTAACCCTAGGTCCAATCGTATCCCTAACCGGATCTCTAACCCTAGCCCTCAACATAACCCTAACCCTAGGTCCAATCGTAACCCTAACCGGATCTCTAACCCTAGCCCTCAACATAACCCTAACCCTAGGTCCAATCGTAACCCTAACCGGATCTCTAACCCTAGCCCTCAACATAACCCTAACCCTAGGTCCAATCGTAACCCTAAAAGGATGTCTAACCCTAGCCCTCAACATAACCCTAAACCGAGGTCCAATCGTAACCCTAACCGGATCTCTAACCCTAGCCCTCAACATAACCCTAAACCGAGGTCCAATCGTAACGCTAACCGGATCTCTAACCCTAACCCTCAACATAACCCTAAACCGAGGTCCAATCGTAACGCTAACCGGATCTCTAACCCTAGCCCTCAACATAACCCTAACCCTAGGTCCAATCGTAACCCTAACCGGATCTCTAAACCTAGCCTTCAACATATCCCTAACCCTAGGTCCAATCGTAAGCATAACCGGATCTCTAACCCTAGCCCTCAACATAACCCTAACCCTAGGTCCAATCGTAACCCTAACCGGATCTCTAACCCTAGCCCTCAAAATAACCCTAACCCTAGGTCCAATCGTACGCATAACCGGATCTCTAACCCTAGCCCTCAACATAACCCTAAGCCTAGGTCCAATCGTAGGCATAACCGGATCTCTAACCCTAGCCCTCAACATAACCCTAACCCTAGGTCCAAGCGTAAACCTAACCGGATCTCTAACCCTAGCCCTCAACATAACCCTAACCCTAGGTCCAATCGTATCCCTAACCGGATCTCTAAACCTAGCCTTCAACATATCCCTAACCCTAGGTCCAATCGTAAGCATAACCGGATCTCTAACCCAAGCCCTCAACATAACCCTAACCCTAGGTCCAATCGTAAGCATAACCGGATCTCTAACCCTAGCCCTCAACATAACCCTAACCCTAGGTCCAATCGTAAGCATAACCGGATCTCTAACCCTAGCCCTCAACATAACCCTAACCCTAGGTCCAATCGTAACCCTAACCGGATCGCTAACCCTAGCCCTCAACATAATCCTAACCCTAGGTCCAATCGTAAGCATAACCGGATCTCTAACCCTAGCCCTCAACATAACCCTAACCCTAGGTCCAATTGTAACCCTAACAGGATCTCTAAACCTAGCCCTCAACATAACCCTAACCCTAGGTCCAATCGTAACCCTAACCGGATCTCTATCCCTAGCCCTCAACATAACCCTAACCCTAGGTCCAATCGTAACCCTAACCGGATCTCTAACCCTAGCCCTCAACATAACAATACCCTAGGTCCAATCGTAAGCATAACCGGATCTCTGACCCTAGCCCTCAACATACCCCTAACCCTAGGTCCAATCGTAACCCTAACCGGATCTCTAACCCTAGCCCTCAACATAACAATACCCTAGGTCCAATCGTAAGCATAACCGGATCTCTAACCCAAGCCCTCAACATAACCCTAACCCTAGGTCCAATCGTAACCCAAACCGGATCTCTAACCCAAGCCCTCAACATAACCCTAACCCTAGGTCCAATCGTAACCCTAACCGGATCTCTAACCCAAGCCCTCAACATAACCCTAACCCTAGGTCCAATCGTAAGCATAACCGGATCTCTAACCCTAGCCCTCAACATAACCCTAACCCTAGGTCCAATCGTAAGCATAACCGGAACTCTAACCCTAGCCCTCACCATAACCCTAACCCTAAGTCCAATCGTAACCCTAACCGGATCTCTAACCCTAGCCCTCAACATAACCCTAACCCTAGGTCCAATGGAAGCATAACCCGATCTCTAACCCTAGCCCTCAACATAACCCTAACCCTAGGTCCAATCGTAACCCTAACCGGATCTCTAACCCTAGCCCTCAACATAACCCTAACCCTAGGTCCAATGGAAGCATAACCCGATCTCTAACCCTAGCCCTCAACATAACCCTAACCCTAGGTCCAATCGTAACCCTAACCGGATCTCTAACCCTACCCTCAACATAACCCTAACCCTAGGTCCAATCGTAAGCATAACCAGATCTCTAACCCTAGCCCTCAACATAACCCTAACCCTAGGTCCAATCGTAACCCTAACTGGATCTCTAACCCTATCCCTCAACATAACCCTAACCCTAGGTCCAATCGTAACCCTAACCGGATCTCTAACCCTAGCCCTCAACATAACCCTAACCCTAGGTCCAATCGTAACCCTAACAGGATCTCTAAACCTAGCCCTCAACATAACCCTAACCCTAGGTCCAATCGTAACCCTAACCGGATCTCTATCCCTAGCCCTCAACATAACCCTAACCCTAGGTCCAATCGTAACCCTAACCGGATCTCTAACCCTAGCCCTCAACATAACAATACCCTAGGTCCAATCGTAAGCATAACCGGATCTCTAACCCTAGCCCTCAACATACCCCTAACCCTAGGTCCAATCGTAACCCTAACCGGATCTCTAACCCTAGCCCTCAACATAACAATACCCTAGGTCCAATCGTAAGCATAACCGAATCTCTAACCCAAGCCCTCAACATAACCCTAACCCTAGGTCCAATCGTAACCCTAACCGGATCTCTAACCCAAGCCCTCAACATAACCCTAACCCTAGGTCCAATCGTAACCCTAACCGGATCTCTAACCCAAGCCCTCAACATAACCCTAACCCTAGGTCCAATCGTAAGCATAACCGGATCTCTAACCCTAGCCCTCAACATAACCCTAACCCTAGGTCCAATCGTAAGCATAACCGGAACTCTAATCCTAGCCCTCACCATAACCCTAACCCTAAGTCCAATCGTAACCCTAACCGGATCTCTAACCCTAGCCCTCAACATAACCCTAACCCTAGGTCCAATCGTAAGCATAACCGGATCTCTAACCCTAGCCCTAAACATAACCCTAACCCTAGGTCCAATCGTAACCCTAACCGGATCGCTAACCCTAGCCCTCAACATAACCCTAACCCTAGGTCCAATCGTAAGCATAACCGGATCTCTAACCCTAGCCCTAAACATAACCCTAACCCTAGGTCCAATCGTAACCCTAACCGGATCTCTAACCCTAGCCCTCAACATAACCCTAACCCTAGGTCCAATCGTAACCCTAACCGGATCTCTAACCCTAGTCCTCAACATAACCCTAACCCTAGGTCCAATCGTAACCCTAACCGGATCTCTAACCCTAGCCCTCAACATAACCCTAACCCTAGGTCCAATCGTAACCCTAACCGGATCTCTAACCCTAGTCCTCAACATAACCCTAACCCTAGGTCCAATCGTAACCCTAACCGGATCTCTAACCCTAGCCCTCAACATAACCCTAACCCTAGGTCCAATCGTAACCCTAACCGGATCTCTAACCCTAGCCCTCAACATAACCCTAACCCTAGGTCCAATCGTAACCCTAATCGGATCTCTAACCCTAGCCCTCAACATAACCCTAACCCTAGGTCCAATCGTAACCCTAACCAGATCGCTAACACTGGCCCTCAACATAACCCTAACCCTAGGTGCAATCGTAACCCTAACCAGATCGCTAACACTGGCCGTCAACATAACCCTAACCCTAGGTCCAATCGTACCCCTAACCGGATCTCTAACCCTAGCCATCAACATAACCCTAACCCTAGGTCCAATCGTAACCCTAACCGGATCTCTAACCCTAGCCCTCAACATAACCCTAACCCTAGGTCCAATCGTAACCCTAACCGGATCTCTAACCCTAGCCCTCAACATAACCCTAACCCTAGGTCCAATCGTAACCCATCCGGATCTCTAACCCTAGCCCTCAACATAACCCTAACCCTAGGTCCAATCGTAACCCTAACCGGATCTCTAACCCTAGCCCTCAACATAACCCTAGCCCTAGGTCCAATCGTAACCATAACAGGATCTCTAACCCTAGTCCTCAACATAACCCTAACCCTAGGTCCAATCGTAACCCTAACCGGATCTCTAACCCTAGCCCTCAACATAACCCTAGCCCTAGGTCCAATCGTAACCATAACAGGATCTCTAACCCTAGTCCTCAACATAACCCTAACCCTAGGTCCAATCGTAACCCTAACCGGATCTCTAACCCTAGCCCTCAACATAACCCTAGCCCTAGGTCCAATCGTAACCATAACAGGATCTCTAACCCTAGTCCTCAACATAACCCTAACCCTAGGTCCAATCGTAACCCTAACCGGATCTCTAACCCTAGCCCTCAACATAACCCTAACCCTAGGTCCAATCGTAACCCTAACCGGATCTCTAACCCTAGCCCTCAACTTAACCCTAACCCTAGGTCCAATCGTAACCCTAACCGTATCTCTAACCCTAGCCCTCAACATAACCCTAACCCTAGGTCCAATCGTAACCCTAACCGGATCTCTAACCCTAGCCCTCAACATAACCCTAACCCTAGGTCCAATCGTAACCCTAACCGGATCTCTAACCCTAGCCCTCAACATAACCCTAACCCTAGGTCCAATCGTAACCCTAACCGGATCTCTAACCCTAGCCCTCAACATAACCCTAACCCTAGGTCCAATCGTAACCCTAACCGGATCTCTAACCCTAGCCCTCAACATAACCCTAACCCTAGGTCCAATCGAAACCCTAACCTGATCTCTAAACCTAGCCCTCAACATAACCCTAACCCTAGGTCCAATCGAAACCCTAACCGGATCTCTAACCCTAGCCCTCAACATAACCCTAACCCTAGGTCCAATCGTAACCCTAACCGGATCTCTAACCCTAGCCCTCAACATAACCCTCACCCTAGGTCCAATCGTAACCCTAACCGGATCTCTAACCCTAGCCCTCAACATAACCCTAACCCTAGGTCCAATCGTAACCCTAACCGGATCTCTAACCCTAGCCCTCAACATAACCCTAACCCTAGTTCCAATCGTAACCCTAACAGGATGTCTAACCCTAGCCCTCAACATAACCCTAACCCTAGGTCCAATCGTAACCCTAACCGGATCTCTAACCCTAGCCCTCAACATAACCCTAACCCTAGGTCCAATCCTAACCCTAACCGGATCTCTAACCCTAGCCCTCAACATAACCCTAACCCTAGGTCCAATCGTAACCCTAACCGGATCTCTAACCCTAGCCCTCAACATAACCCTAACCCTAGGTCCAATCGTAACCCTAACCGGATCTCTAACCCTAGCTCTCAACAAAACCCTAACCCTAGGTCCAATCGTAAGCATAACCGGATCTCTAACCCTAGCCGTCAACATAACCCTAAACCTAGGTCCAATCGTAAGCATAACCGGATCTCTAACCCTAGCCCTCAACATAACCCTAACCCTAGGTCCAATCGTAACCCTAACCGGATCTCTAACCCTAGCCCTCAATATAACCCTAACCCTAGGTCCAATCGTAACCCTAACCGGATCTCTAACCCTAGCCCTCAACATAACCCTAACCCTAGGTCCAATCGTAACCCTAACCGGATCTCTAATCCTAGCCCTCAACATAACCCTAACCCTAGGTCGAATCGTAACCCTAACCGGATCTCTAACCCTAGCCTTCAACATAACCCTAAACCGAGGTCCAATCGTAACCCTAAGCGGATCTCTAACCCTAGCCCTCAACATAACCCTAAACCTAGGTCCAATCGTAAGCATAACCGGATCTCTTACCCTAGCCCTCAACATAACAATAGCCTAGGTCCAATCGTAACCCTAACCGGATCTCTAACCCAAGCCCTCAACATAACCCTAACCCTAGGTCCAATCGTATGCATAACCGGATCTCTAAACCTAGCCCTCAACATAACCCTAACCCTAGGTCCAATCGTAACCCTAACCGGATCTCTAACCCAAGCCTTCAACATAACCCTAACCCTAGGTCCAATCGTAACCCTAACCGGATCTCTAACCCTAGCCCTCAACATAACCCTAACCCTAGGTCCAATCGTAACCCTAACCGGATCTCTAACCCTAGCCCTCAACATAACCCTAACCCTAGGTCCAATCGTAACCCTAACCGGATCTCTAACCCTAGACCTCAACATAACCCTAACCCTAGGTCCAATCGTAACCCTAACCGGATCTCTAACCCTAGCCCTCAACATAACAATACCCTAGGTCCAATCGTAAGCATAACCGGATCTCTAACCCAAGCCCTCAACATAACCCTAATCCTAGGTCCAATCGTAACCCTAACCGTATCTCTAACCCAAGCCCTCAACATAATCCTAACCTTAGGTCCAATCGTAAGCATAACCGGATCTCTAACCCTAGCCCTCAACATAACCCTAACCCTAGGTCCAATTGTAACCCTAACCGGATCTCTAAACCTAGCCCTCAACATAACAATACCCTAGGTCCAATCGTAAGCATAACCGGATCTCTAACCCAAGCCCTCAACATAACCCTAACCCTAGGTCCAATCGTAACCCTAACCGGATCTCTAACCCAAGCCCTCAACATAACCCTAACCCTAGGTCCAATCGTAAGCATAACCGGATCTCTAACCCTAGCCCTAAACATAACCCTAACCCTAGGTCCAATCGTAACACTAACCGTATCGCTAACCCTAGCCCTCAACATAACCCTAACCCTAGGTACAATCGTAAGCATAACCGGATCTCTAACCCTAGCCCTCAACATAACCCTAACCCTAGGTCCAATCGTAACCCTAACAGGATCTCTAAACCTAGCCCTTAACATAACCCTAACCCTAGGTCCAATCGTAACCCTAACCGGATCTCTAACCCTAGCCCTCAACATAACCCTAACCCTAGGTCCAATCGTAACCCTAACCGGATCTCTAACCCTAGCCCTCAACATAACCCTAACCCTAGGTCCAATCGTAAGCATAACCGGAACTCTAACCCTAGCCCTCACCATAACCCTAACCCTAAGTCCAATCGTAACCCTAACCGGATCTCTAACCCTAGCCCTCAACATAACCCTAACCCTAGGTCCAATCGAAGCATAACCGGATCTCTAAACCTAGCCCTCAACATAACCCTAACCCTAGGTCCAATCGTAACCCTAACCGGATCTCTAACCCTAGCCCTCAACATAACCCTAACCCTAGGTCCAATCGTAACCCTAACCGGATCTCTAACCCTACCCTCAACATAACCCTAACCCTAGGTCCAATCGTAAGCATAACCAGATCTCTAACCGTAGCCCTCAACATAACCCTAACCCTAGGTCCAATCGTAACCCTAACTGGATCTCTAACCCTATCCCTCAACATAACCCTAACCCTAGGTTCAATCGTAACCCTAACCGGATCTCTAACCCTAGCCCTCAACATAACCCTAACCCTAGGTCCAATCGTAACCCTAACCGGATCTCTAACCCTAGCCCTCAACATAACACTAACCCTAGGTCCAATCGTAACCCTAACCGAATCTCTAACCCTAGCCCTCAACATAACCCTAACCCTAGGTCCAATCGTAACCCTAACCGGATCTCTAACCCTAGCTCCCAACATAACCCTAACCCTAGGTCCAATCGTAACCGTAACCGGATCTCTAACCCTAGCCCTCAACATAAGCCTAACCCTAGGTCCAATCGTAACCCTAACCGGATCTCTAACCCTAGCCCTCAACATAACCCTAACCCTAGGTCCAATCGTAACCGTAATCGGATCTCTAACCCTAGCCCTCAACATAAACCTAACCCTAGGTCCAATCGTAACCTTAACCAGATCGCTAACACTGGCCCTCAACATAACCCTAACCCTAGGTCCAATCGTACCCCTAACCGGATCTCTAACCCTAGCCATCAACATAACCTTAACCCTAGGTCCAATCGTAACCCTAACCGGATCTCTAACCCTAGCCCTCAACATAACCCTAACCCTAGGTCCAATCGTAACCCTAACCGGATCTCTAACCCTAGCCCTCAACATAACCCTAACCCTAGGTCCAATCGTAACCCTAACCGGATCTCTAACCCTAGCCCTCAACATAACCCTAACCCTAGGTCCAATCGTAACCCTAACCGGATCTCTAACCCTAGCCCTCAACATAACCCTAACACTAGGTCCAATCGTAAGCATAACCGGATCTCTAACCCTAGCCGTCAACATAACCCTTACCCTAGGTCCAATCGTAAGCATAACAGGATCTCTAACCCTAGCCCTCAAAATAACCCTAAACCTAGGTCCAATCGTAAGCATAACCGGATTTCTAACACTAGCCCTCAACATAACCCTAACCCTAGGACCAATCGTAACCCTAACCGGATCTCTATCCCTAGCCCTCAACATAACCCTAACCCTAGGTCCAATCGTAACCCTAACCGGATCTCTAACCCTACCCTCAACATAACCCTAACCCTAGGTCCAATCGTAAGCATAACCAGATCTCTAACCCTAGCCCTCAACATAACCCTAACCCTAGGTCCAATCGTAACCCTAACTGGATCTCTAACCCTATCCCTCAACATAACCCTAACCCTAGGTCCAATAGTACCCCTAACCGGATCTCTAACCCTAGCCCTCAACATAACCCTAACCCTAGGTCCAATCGTAACCCTAACCGGATCTCTAACCCTAGCCCTCAACATAACCCTAACCCTAGGTCCAATCGTAATCCTAACCGGATCTCTAACCCTAGCCCTCAACATAACCCTAACCCTAGGTCCAATCGTAACCCTAACCGGATCTCTAATCCTAGCCCCCAACATAACCCTAACCCTAGGTCCAATCGTAACCGTAACCGGATCTCTAACCCTAGCCCTCAACATAAGCCTAACCCTAGGTCCAATCGTAACCCTAACCGGATCTCTAACCCTAGCCCTCAACATAACCCTAACCCTAGGTCCAATCGTAACCGTAATCGGATCTCTAACCCTAGCCCTCAACATAACCCTAACCCTAGGTCCAATCGTAACCCTAACCAGATCGCTAAAACTGGCCCTCAACATAACCCTAACCCTAGGTCCAATCGTACCCCTAACCGGATCTCTAACCCTAGCCATCAACATAACCTTAACCCTAGGTCCAATCGTTACCCTAACCGGATCTCTAACCCTAGCCCTCAACATAACCCTAACCCTAGGTCCAATCGTAACCCTAACCGGATATCTAACCCTAGCCCTCAACATAACCCTAACCCTAGGTCCAATCGTAACCCTAACCGGATCTCTAACCCTAGCCCTCAACATAACCCTAACCCTAGGTCCAATCGTAACCCTAACCGGATCTCTAAACCTAGCCCTCAACATAACCCTAACCCTAGGTCCAATCGTAACCCTAACCGGATCTCTAACCCTAGCCCTCAACATAACCCTAACCCTAGGTCCAATCGTAACCCTAACCGGATCTCTAACCCTAGCCCTCAACATAACCCTAACCCTAGGTCCAATCGTAACCCTAACCGGATCTCTAACCCTAGCCCTCAACATAACCCTAACCCTAGGTCCAATCGTAAGCATAACCGGATCTCTATCCTTAGCCGTCAACATAACCCTTACCCTAGGTCCAATCGTAAGCATAACCGGATCTCTACCCCTAGCCCTCAACATAACCCTAAACCTAGGTCCAATCGCAAGCATAACCGGATCTCTAACCCTAGCCCTCAACATAACCCTAAGCCTAGGACCAATCGTAACCCTAACCGGATCTCTAACCCTAGCCCTCAACATAACCCTAACCCTAGGTCCAATCGTAACCCTAACAGGATCTCTAACCCTAGCCCTCAACATAACCCTAAACCTAGGTCCAATCGTAACCCTAACCGGATCTCTAACCCTAGCCCTCAACATAACCCTAACCCTAGGTCCAATCGTAACCCTAACCAGATCTCTAACCCTAGCCCTCAACATAACGCAAAACCGAGGTCCAATCGTAACCCTAACCGGATCTCTAACCCTAGCCCTCAACATAACCCTAAACCTAGGTCCAATCGTAAGCATAACCGGATCTCTAACCCTAGCCCTCAACATAACAATAGCCTTGGTCCAATCGTAAGCATAACCGGATCTCTAAACGAAACCCTCAACATAACCCTAACCCTAGGTCCAATCGTAACCCTAACCGGATCTCTAACCCAAGCCCTCAACATAACCCTAACCCTAGGTCCAATCGTAAGCATAACCGGATCTCTAACCCTAGCCCTCAACATAACCCTAACCCTAGGTCCAATCGTAAGCATAACCGGATCTCTAACCCTAGCCCTCAACATAACCCTAACCCTAGGTCCAATCGTAACCCTAACCGGATCGCTAACCCTAGCCCTCAACATAACCCTAACCCTAGGTCCAATCGTAAGCATAACCGGATCTCTAACCCTAGCCCTCAACATAACCCTAACCCTAGGTCCAATCGTAACCCTAACAGGATCTCTAAACCTAGCCCTCAACATAACCCTAACCCTAGGTCCAATCGTAACCCTAACCGGATCTCTATCCCTAGCCCTCAACATAACCCTAACCCTAGGTCCAATCGTAACCCTAACCGGATCTCTATCCCTAGCCATCAACATAACCCTAACCCTAGGTCCAATCGTAACCCTAACCGGATCTCTAACCCTAGCCCTCAACATAACAATACCCTAGGTCCAATCGTAAGCATAACCGGATCTCTAACCCTAGCCCTCAACTTACCCCTAACCCTAGGTCCAATCGTAACCCTAACCGGATCTCTAACCCTAGCCCTCAACATAACAATACCCTAGGTCCAATCGTAAGCATAACCGGATCTCTAACCCAAGCCTTCAACATAACCCTAACCCTAGGTCCAATCGTAACCCTAACCGGATCTCTAACCCAAGCCCTCAACATAACCCTAACCCTAGGTCCAATCGTAACCCTAACCGGATCTCTAACCCAAGCCCTCAACATAACCCTAACCCTAGGTCCAATCGTAAGCATAACCGGATCTCTAACCCTAGCCCTCAACATAACCCTAACCCTAGGTCCAATCGTAAGCATAACCGGAACTCTAACCCTAGCCCTCACCATAACCCTAACCCTAAGTCCAATCGTAACCCTAACCGGATCTCTAACCCTAGCCCTCAACATAACCCTAATCCTAGGTCCAATGGAAGCATAACCCGATCTCTAACCCTAGCCCTCAACATAACCCTAACCCTAGGTCCAATCGTAACCCTAACCGGATCTCTAACCCTACCCTCAACATAACCCTAACCCTAGGTCCAATCGTAAGCATAACGAGATCTCTAACCCTAGCCCTCAACATAACCCTAACCCTAGGTCCAATCGTAACCCTAACTGGATCTCTAACCCTATCCCTCAACATAACCCTAACCCTAGGTCCAATCGTAACCCTAACCGGATCTCTAACCCTAGCCCTCAACATAACCCTAACCCTAGGTCCAATCGTAACCCTAACCGGATCTCTAACCCTAGCCCTCAACATAACCCTAACCCTAGGTCCAATCGTAACCCTAACCGGATCTCTAACCCTAGCCCTCAACATAACCCTAACCCTAGGTCCAATCGTAACCCTAACCGGATCTCTAACCCTAGCCCCCAACATAACCCTAACCCTAGGTCCAATCGTAACCCTAACCGGATCTCTAACCCTAGCCCTCAACATAAGCCTAACCCTAGGTCCAATCGTAACCCTAACCGGATCTCTAACCCTAGCCCTCAACATAACCCTAACCCTAGGTCCAATCGTAACCGTAATCGGATCTCTAACCCTAGCCCTCAACATAACCCTAACCCTAGGTCCAATCGTAACCCTAACCAGATCGCTAACACTGGCCCTCAACATAACCCTAACCCTAGGTCCAATCGTAACCCTAACCGGATCTCTAACCCTAGCCATCAACATAACCTTAACCCTAGGTCCAATCGTAACCCTAACCGGATCTCTAACTCTAGCCCTCAACATAACCCTAACCCTAGGTCCAATCGTAACCCTAACCGGATCTCTAACCCTAGCCCTCAACATAACCCTAACCCTAGGTCCAATCGTAACCCTAACCGGATCTCTAACCCTAGCCCTCAACATAACCCTAACCCTAGGTCCAATCGTAACCCTAACCGGATCTCTAAACCTAGCCCTCAACATAACCCTAACCCTAGGTCCAATCGTAAGCATAACCGGATCTCTATCCCTAGCCGTCAACATAACCCTTACCCTAGGTCCAATCGTAAGCATAACCGGATCTCTAACCCTAGCCCTCAACATAACCCTAACCCTAGGTCCAATCGTAAGCATAACCGGATCTCTAACCCTAGCCCTCAACATAACCCTAACCCTAGGTCCAATCGTAACCCTAACCGGATCTCTAACCCTAGCCCTCAACATAACCCTAACTTTAGGTCCAATCGTAACCCTAACCGGATCTCTAACCCTAGCCCTCAACATAACCCTAAACCTAGGTCCAATCGTAAGCATAACCGGATCTCTAACCCTAGCCCTCAACAAAACCCTAACCCTAGGTCCAATCGTAACCCTATCCGGATCTCTAACCCTAGCCCTCAACATAACCCGAACCCTAGGTCCAATCGAAACCCTAACCGGATCTCTAACCCTAGCCCTCAACATCACCCTAACCCTAGGTCCAATCGTAACTCTAAACGGATCTCTAACCCTAGCCCTAAACATAACCCTAACCCTAAGTCAAATCTTAACCCTAATCGGATCTCTAACCCTAGCCCTCAAAATAACCCTAATCCTAGGTCCAATAGTAACCCTAACCGGATCTCTAACCTTAGCCCTCAACGTAACCCTAACCCTAGGTCCAATCTTAACCCTAACCGGATCTCTAACCATAGCCCTCAACATCACCCTAACCCTAGGTCCAATCGTAACTCTAACCGGATCTCTAACCCTAGCCCTCAACATAACCCTAACCCTAGGTCCAATCGTAACCCTAACCGGATCTCTAACCCTAGCCCTCAACATAACCCTAACCCTAGGTCCAATCGTAACCCTAACCGGAACTCTAACCCTAGCCCTCAACATAACCCTAACCCTAGGTCCAATCGTAACCCTTACCGGATCTCTAACCCTAGCCCTCAACATAACCCTAACCCTAGGTCCAATCGTATCCCTAACCGGATCTCTAACCCTAGCCCTCAACATAACCCTAACCCTAGGTCCAATCGTAACCCTAACCGGATCTCTAACCCTAGCCCTCAACATAACCCTAACCCTAGGTCCAATCGTAACCCTAACCGGATCTCTAACCCTAGCCCTCAACATAACCCTAACCCTAGGTCCAATCGTAACCCTAACCGGATGTCTAACCCTAGCCCTCAACATAACCCTAAACCGAGGTCCAATCGTAACCCTAACCGGATCTCTAACCCTAGCCCTCAACATAACCCTAAACCGAGGTCCAATCGTAACGCTAACCGGATCTCTAACCCTAACCCTCAACATAACCCTAAACCGAGGTCCAATCGTAACGCTAACCGGATCTCTAACCCTAGCCCTCAACATAACCCTAACCCTAGGTCCAAGCGTAAACCTAACCGGATCTCTAACCCTAGCCCTCAACATAACCCTAACCCTAGGTCCAATCGTAACCCTAACCGGATCTCTAAACCTAGCCTTCAACATATCCCTAACCCTAGGTCCAATCGTAAGCATAACCGGATCTCTAACCCTAGCCCTCAACATAACCCTAACCCTAGGTCCAATCGTAACCCTAACCGGATCTCTAACCCTAGCCCTCAAAATAACCCTAACCCTAGGTCCAATCGTACGCATAACCGGATCTCTAACCCTAGCCCTCAACATAACCCTAAGCCTAGGTCCAATCGTAGGCATAACCGGATCTCTAACCCTAGCCCTCAACATAACCCTAACCCTAGGTCCAAGCGTAAACCTAACCGGATCTCTAACCCTAGCCCTCAACATAACCCTAACCCTAGGTCCAATCGTAACCCTAACCGGATCTCTAAACCTAGCCTTCAACATATCCCTAACCCTAGGTCCAATCGTAAGCATAACCGGATCTCTAACCCAAGCCCTCAACATAACCCTAACCCTAGGTCCAATCGTAAGCATAACCGGATCTCTAACCCTAGCCCTCAACATAACCCTAACCCTAGGTCCAATCGTAAGCATAACCGGATCTCTAACCCAAGCCCTCAACATAACCCTAACCCTAGGTCCAATCGTAACCCTAACCGGATCGCTAACCCTAGCCCTCAACATAACCCTAACCCTAGGTCCAATCGTAAGCATAACCGGATCTCTAACCCTAGCCCTCAACATAACCCTAACCCTAGGTCCAATCGTAACCCTAACAGGATCTCTAAACCTAGCCCTCAACATAACCCTAACCCTAGGTCCAATCGTAACCCTAACCGGATCTCTATCCCTAGCCCTCAACATAACCCTAACCCTAGGTCCAATCGTAACCCTAACCGGATCTCTAACCCTAGCCCTCAACATAACAATACCCTAGGTCCAATCGTAAGCATAACCGGATCTCTGACCCTAGCCCTCAACATACCCCTAACCCTAGGTCCAATCGTAACCCTAACCGGATCTCTAACCCTAGCCCTCAACATAACAATACCCTAGGTCCAATCGTAAGCATAACCGGATCTCTAACCCAAGCCCTCAACATAACCCTAACCCTAGGTCCAATCGTAACCCAAACCGGATCTCTAACCCAAGCCCTCAACATAACCCTAACCCTAGGTCCAATCGTAACCCTAACCGGATCTCTAACCCAAGCCCTCAACATAACCCTAACCCTAGGTCCAATCGTAAGCATAACCGGATCTCTAACCCTAGCCCTCAACATAACCCTAACCCTAGGTCCAATCGTAAGCATAACCGGAACTCTAACCCTAGCCCTCACCATAACCCTAACCCTAAGTCCAATCGTAACCCTAACCGGATCTCTAACCCTAGCCCTCAACATAACCCTAACCCTAGGTCCAATGGAAGCATAACCCGATCTCTAACCCTAGCCCTCAACATAACCCTAACCCTAGGTCCAATCGTAACCCTAACCGGATCTCTAACCCTAGCCCTCAACATAACCCTAACCCTAGGTCCAATGGAAGCATAACCCGATCTCTAACCCTAGCCCTCAACATAACCCTAACCCTAGGTCCAATCGTAACCCTAACCGGATCTCTAACCCTACCCTCAACATAACCCTAACCCTAGGTCCAATCGTAAGCATAACCAGATCTCTAACCCTAGCCCTCAACATAACCCTAACCCTAGGTCCAATCGTAACCCTAACCGGATCTCTAACCCTATCCCTCAACATAACCCTAACCCTAGGTCCAATCGTAACCCTAACCGGATCTCTAACCCTAGCCCTCAACATAACCCTAACCCTAGGTCCAATCGTAACCCTAACCGGATCTCTAACCCTAGCCCTCAACATAACCCTAAACCTAGGTCCAATCGTAAGCATAACCGGATCTCTAACCCAGCCCTCAACATAACAATAGCCTAGGTCCAATCGTAAGCATAACCGGATCTCTAAACGAAACCCTCAACATAACCCTAACCCTAGGTCCAATCGTAACCCTAACCGGATCTCTAACCCAAGCCCTCAACATAACCCTAACCCTAGGTCCAATCGTAAGCATAACCGGATCTCTAACCCTAGCCCTCAACATAACCCTAACCCTAGGTCCAATCGTAAGCATAACCGGATCTCTAACCCTAGCCCTCAACATAACCCTAACCCTAGGTCCAATCGTAACCCTAACCGGATCGCTAACCCTAGCCCTCAACATAACCCTAACCCTAGGTCCAATCGTAAGCATAACCGGATCTCTAACCCTAGCCCTCAACATAACCCTAACCCTAGGTCCAATCGTAACCCTAACAGGATCTCTAAACCTAGCCCTCAACATAACCCTAACCCTAGGTCCAATCGTAACCCTAACCGGATCTCTATCCCTAGCCCTCAACATAACCCTAACCCTAGGTCCAATCGTAACCCTAACCGGATCTCTAACCCTAGCCCTCAACATAACAATACCCTAGGTCCAATCGTAAGCATAACCGGATCTCTAACCCTAGCCCTCAACATACCCCTAACCCTAGGTCCAATCGTAACCCTAACCGGATCTCTAACCCTAGCCCTCAACATAACAATACCCTAGGTCCAATCGTAAGCATAACCGGATCTCTAACCCAAGCCCTCAACATAACCCTAACCCTAGGTCCAATCGTAACCCTAACCGGATCTCTAACCCAAGCCCTCAACATAACCCTAACCCTAGGTCCAATCGTAACCCTAACCGGATCTCTAACCCTAGCCCTCAACATAACCCTAACCCTAGGTCCAATCGTAAGCATAACCGGATCTCTAACCCTAGCCCTCAACATAACCCTAACCCTAGGTCCAATCGTAAGCATAACCGGAACTCTAACCCTAGCCCTCACCATAACCCTAACCCTAAGTCCAATCGTAACCCTAACCGGATCTCTAACCCTAGCCCTCAACATAACCCTAACCCTAGGTCCAATGGAAGCATAACCCGATCTCTAACCCTAGCCCTCAACATAACCCTAACCCTAGGTCCAATCGTAACCCTAACCGGATCTCTAACCCTACCCTCAACATAACCCTAACCCTAGGTCCAATCGTAAGCATAACCAGATCTCTAACCCTAGCCCTCAACATAACCCTAACCCTAGGTCCAATCGTAACCCTAACTGGATCTCTAACCCTATCCCTCAACATAACCCTAACCCTAGGTCCAATCGTAACCCTAACCGGATCTCTAACCCTAGCCCTCAACATAACCCTAACCCTAGGTCCAATCGTAACCCTAACCGGATCTCTAACCCTAGCCCTCAACATAACCCTAACCCTAGGTTCAATCGTAACCCTAACCGGATCTCTAACCCTAGCCCTCAACATAACCCTAACCCTAGGTCCAATCGTAACCCTAACCGGATCGCTAACCCTAGCCCCCAACATAACCCTAACCCTAGGTCCAATCGTAACCCTAACCGGATCTCTAACCCTAGCCCTCAACATAAGCCTAACCCTAGGTCCAATCGTAACCCTAACCGGATCTCTAACCCTAGCCATCAACATAACCTTAACCCTAGGTCCAATCGTAACCCTAACCGGATCTCTAACTCTAGCCCTCAACATAACCCTAACCCTAGGTCCAATCGTAACCCTAACCGGATCTCTAACCCTACCCTCAACATAACCCTAACCCTAGGTCCAATCGTAAGCATAACCAGATCTCTAACCCTAGCCCTCAACATAACCCTAACCCTAGGTCCAATCGTAACCCTAACCGGATCTCTAACCCTATCCCTCAACATAACCCTAACCCTAGGTCCAATCGTAACCCTAACCGGATCTCTAACCCTAGCCCTCAACATAACCCTAACCCTAGGTCCAATCGTAACCCTAACCGGATCTCTAACCCTAGCCCTCAACATAACCCTAACCCTAGGTCCAATCGTAACCCTAACCGGATCTCTAACCCTAGCCCTCAACATAACCCTAACCCTAGGTCCAATCGTAACCCTAACCGGATCTCTAACCCTAGCCCCCAACATAACCCTAACCCTAGGTCCAATCGTAACCCTAACCGGATCTCTAACCCTAGCCCTCAACATAAGCCTAACCCTAGGTCCAATCGTAACCCTAACCGGATCTCTAACCCTAGCCATCAACATAACCTTAACCCTAGGTCCAATCGTAACCCTAACCGGATCTCTAACTCTAGCCCTCAACATAACCCTAACCCTAGGTCCAATCGTAACCCTAACCGGATCTCTAACCCTAGCCCTCAACATAACCCTAACCCTAGGTCCAATCGTAACCCTAACCGGATCTCTAAACCTAGCCCTCAACATAACCCTAACCCTAGGTCCAATCGTAAGCATAACCGGATCTCTATCCCTAGCCGTCAACATAACCCTTACCCTAGGTCCAATCGTAAGCATAACCGGATCTCTAACCCTAGCCCTTAACATAACCCTAACCCTAGGAGCAATCGTAACCCTAACCGGATCTCTAACCCTACCCTCAACATAACCCTAACCCTAGGTCCAATCGTAAGCATAACCAGATCTCTAACCCTAGCCCTCAACATAACCCTAACCCTAGGTCCAATCGTAAGCATAACCAGATCTCTAACCCTAGCCCTCAACATAACCCTAACCCTAGGTCCAATCGTAACCCTAACTGGATCTCTAACCCTATCCCTCAACATAACCCTAACCCTAGGTCCAATAGTACCCCTAACCGGATCTCTAACCCTAGCCCTCAACATAACCCTAACCCTAGGTCCAATCGTAACCCTAACCGGATCTCTAACCCTACCCTCAACATAACCCTAACCCTAGGTCCAATCGTAAGCATAACCAGATCTCTAACCCTAGCCCTCAACATAACCCTAACCCTAGGTCCAATCGTAACCCTAACTTGATCTCTAACCCTATCCCTCAACATAACCCTAACCCTAGGTCCAATAGTACCCCTAACCGGATCTCTAACCCTAGCCCTCAACATAACCCTAACCCTAGGTCCAATCGTAAACCTAACCGGATCTCTAACCCTAACCCTCAACATAAACCTAACCCTAGGTCCAATCGTAATCCTAACCGGATCTCTAACCCTAGCCCTCAACATAACCCTAACCCTAGGTCCAATCGTAACCGTAACCGGATCTCTAACCCTAGCCCTCAACATAAGCCTAACCCTAGGTCCAATCGTAACCCTAACCGGATCTCTAACCCTAGCCCTCAACATAACCCTAACCCTAGGTCCAATCGTAACCGTAATCGGATCTCTAACCCTAGCCCTCAACATAACCCTAACCCTAGGTCCAATCGTAACCCTAACCAGATCGCTAACACTGGCCCTCAACATAACCCTAACCCTAGGTCCAATCGTACCCCTAACCGGATCTCTAACCCTAGCCATCAACATAACCTTAACCCTAGGTCCAATCGTAACCCTAACCGGATCTCTAACCCTAGCCCTCAACATAACCCTAACCCTAGGTCCAATCGTAACCCTAACCGGATCTCTAACCCTAGCCCTCAACATAACCCGAACCCTAGGTCCAATCGTAACCCTAACCGGATCTCTAACCCTAGCCCTCAACATAACCCTAACCCTAGGTCCAATCGTAACCCTAACCGGATCTCTAAACCTAGCCCTCAACATAACCCTAACCCTAGGTCCAATCGTAACCCTAACCCGATCTCTAACCCTAGCCCTCAACATAACCCTAACCCTAGGTCCAATCGTAACCCTAACCGGACCTCTAACCCTAGCCCTCAACATAACCCTAACCCTAGGTCCAATCGTAACCCTAACCGGATCTCTAACCCTAGCCCTCAACATAACCCTAACCCTAGGTCCAATCGTAAGCATAACCGGATCTCTATCCCTAGCCGTCAACATAACCCTTACCCTAGGTCCAATCGTAAGCATAACCGGATCTCTACCCCTAGCCCTCAACATAACCCTAAACCTAGGTCCAATCGCAAGCTTAACCGGATCTCTAACCCTAGCCCTCAACATAACCCTAACCCTAGGACCAATCGTAACCCTAACCGGATCTCTAACCCTAGCCCTCAACATAACCCTAACCCTAGGTCCAATCGTAACCCTAACAGGATCTCTAACCCTAGCCCTCAACATAACCCTAAACCTAGGTCCAATCGTAACCCTAACCGGATCTCTAACCCTAGCCCTCAACATAACCCTAACCCTAGGTCCAATCGTAACCCTAACCAGATCTCTAACCCTAGCCCTCAACATAACGCAAAACCGAGGTCCAATCGTAACCCTAACCGGATCTCTAACCCTAGCCCTCAACATAACCCTAAACCTAGGTCCAATCGTAAGCATAACCGGATCTCTAACCCTAGCCCTCAACATAACAATAGCCTAGGTCCAATCGTAAGCATAACCGGATCTCTAAACGAAACCCTCAACATAACCCTAACCCTAGGTCCAATCGTAACTCTAACCGGATCTCTAACCCAAGCCCTCAACATAACCCTAACCCTAGGTCCAATCGTAAGCATAACCGGATCTCTAACCCTAGCCCTCAACATAACCCTAACCCTAGGTCCAATCGTAAGCATAACCGGATCTCTAACCCTAGCCCTCAACATAACCCTAACCCTAGGTCCAATCGTAACCCTAACCGGATCGCTAACCCTAGCCCTCAACATAACCCTAACCCTAGGTCCAATCGTAAGCATAACCGGATCTCTAACCCTAGCCCTCAACATAACCCTAACCCTAGGTCCAATCGTAACCCTAACAGGATCTCTAAACCTAGCCCTCAACATAACCCTAACCCTAGGTCCAATCGTAACCCTAACCGGATCTCTATCCCTAGCCCTCAACATAACCCTAACCCTAGGTCCAATCGTAACCCTAACCGGATCTCTAACCCTAGCCCTCAACATAACAATACCCTAGGTCCAATCGTAAGCATAACCGGATCTCTAACCCTAGCCCTCAACATACCCCTAACCCTAGGTCCAATCGTAACCCTAACCGGATCTCTAACCCTAGCCCTCAACATAACAATACCCTAGGTCCAATCGTAAGCATAACCGGATCTCTATCCCTAGCCGTCAACATAACCCTTACCCTAGGTCCAATCGTAAGCATAACCGGATCTCTAACCCTAGCCCTTAACATAACCCTAACCCTAGGAGCAATCGTAACCCTAACCGGATCTCTAACCCTACCCTCAACATAACCCTAACCCTAGGTCCAATCGTAAGCATAACCAGATCTCTAACCCTAGCCCTCAACATAACCCTAACCCTAGGTCCAATCGTAAGCATAACCAGATCTCTAACCCTAGCCCTCAACATAACCGTAACCCTAGGTCCAATCGTAACCCTAACTGGATCTCTAACCCTATCCCTCAACATAACCCTAACCCTAGGTCCAATAGTACCCCTAACCGGATCTCTAACCCTAGCCCTCAACATAACCCTAACCCTAGGTCCAATCGTAACCCTAACCGGATCTCTAACCCTACCCTCAACATAACCCTAACCCTAGGTCCAATCGTAAGCATAACCAGATCTCTAACCCTAGCCCTCAACATAACCCTAACCCTAGGTCCAATCGTAACCCTAACTGGATCTCTAACCCTATCCCTCAACATAACCCTAACCCTAGGTCCAATAGTACCCCTAACCGGATCTCTAACCCTAGCCCTCAACATAACCCTAACCCTAGGTCCAATCGTAACCCTAACCGGATCTCTAACCCTAACCCTCAACATAAACCTAACCCTAGGTCCAATCGTAATCCTAACCGGA
This sequence comes from Miniopterus natalensis, assembly GCF_054644295.1. Taxonomy (NCBI): domain Eukaryota; kingdom Metazoa; phylum Chordata; class Mammalia; order Chiroptera; family Miniopteridae; genus Miniopterus; species Miniopterus natalensis. The sequence goes on along the minus strand of NC_142086.1, from coordinate 985,242 downwards.
TCTCTAACCCTAGCCCTCAACATAACCCTAACCCTAGGTCCAATCGTAACCGTAACCGGATCTCTAACCCTAGCCCTCAACATAAGCCTAACCCTAGGTCCAATCGTAACCCTAACCGGATCTCTAACCCTAGCCCTCAACATAACCCTAACCCTAGGTCCAATCGTAACCGTAATCGGATCTCTAACCCTAGCCCTCAACATAACCCTAACCCTAGGTCCAATCGTAACCCTAACCAGATCGCTAACACTGGCCCTCAACATAACCCTAACCCTAGGTCCAATCGTACCCCTAACCGGATCTCTAACCCTAGCCATCAACATAACCTTAACCCTAGGTCCAATCGTAACCCTAACCGGATCTCTAACCCTAGCCCTCAACATAACCCTAACCCTAGGTCCAATCGTAACCCTAACCGGATCTCTAACCCTAGCCCTCAACATAACCCGAACCCTAGGTCCAATCGTAACCCTAACCGGATCTCTAACCCTAGCCCTCAACATAACCATAACCCTAGGTCCAATCGTAACCCTAACCGGATCTCTAAACCTAGCCCTCAACATAACCCTAACCCTAGGTCCAATCGTAACCCTAACCCGATCTCTAACCCTAGCCCTCAACATAACCCTAACCCTAGGTCCAATCATAACCCTAACCGGACCTCTAACCCTAGCCCTCAACATAACCCTAACCCTAGGTCCAATCGTAACCCTAACCGGATCTCTAACCCTAGCCCTCAACATAACCCTAACCCTAGGTCCAATCGTAAGCATAACCGGATCTCTATCCCTAGCCGTCAACATAACCCTTACCCTAGGTCCAATCGTAAGCATAACCGGATCTCTACCCCTACCCCTCAACATAACCCTAAACCTAGGTCCAATCGCAAGCTTAACCGGATCTCTAACCCTAGCCCTCAACATAACCCTAACCCTAGGACCAATCGTAACCCTAACCGGATCTCTAACCCTAGCCCTCAACATAACCCTAACCCTAGGTCCAATCGTAACCCTAACAGGATCTCTAACCCTAGCCCTCAACATAACCCTAAACCTAGGTCCAATCGTAACCCTAACCGGATCTCTAACCCTAGCCCTCAACATAACCCTAACTCTAGGTCCAATCGTAACCCTAACCAGATCTCTAACCCTAGCCCTCAACATAACGCAAAACCGAGGTCCAATCGTAACCCTAACCGGATCTCTAACCCTAGCCCTCAACATAACCCTAAACCTAGGTCCAATCGTAAGCATAACCGGATCTCTAACCCTAGCCCTCAACATAACAATAGCCTAGGTCCAATCGTAAGCATAACCGGATCTCTAAACGAAACCTCAACATAACCCTAACCCTAGGTCCAATCGTAACTCTAACCGGATCTCTAACCCAAGCCCTCAACATAACCCTAACCCTAGGTCCAATCGTAAGCATAACCGGATCTCTAACCCTAGCCCTCAACATAACCCTAACCCTAGGTCCAATCGTAAGCATAACCGGATCTCTAACCCTAGCCCTCAACATAACCCTAACCCTAGGTCCAATCGTAACCCTAACCGGATCGCTAACCCTAGCCCTCAACATAACCCTAACCCTAGGTCCAATCGTAAGCATAACCGGATCTCTAACCCTAGCCCTCAACATAACCCTAACCCTAGGTCCAATCGTAACCCTAACAGGATCTCTAAACCTAGCCCTCAACATAACCCTAACCCTAGGTCCAATCGTAACCCTAACCGGATCTCTATCCCTAGCCCTCAACATAACCCTAACCCTAGGTCCAATCGTAACCCTAACCGGATCTCTAACCCTAGCCCTCAACATAACAATACCCTAGGTCCAATCGTAAGCATAACCGGATCTCTAACCCTAGCCCTCAACATACCCCTAACCCTAGGTCCAATCGTAACCCTAACCGGATCTCTAACCCTAGCCCTCAACATAACAATACCCTAGGTCCAATCGTAAGCATAACCGGATCTCTAACCCAAGCCCTCAACATAACCCTAACCCTAGGTCCAATCGTAACCCTAACCGGATCTCTAACCCAAGCCCTCAACATAACCCTAACCCTAGGTCCAATCGTAACCCTAACCGGATCTCTAACCCAAGCCCTCAACATAACCCTAACCCTAGGTCCAATCGTAAGCATAACCGGATCTCTAACCCTAGCCCTCAACATAACCCTAACCCTAGGTCCAATCGTAAGCATAACCGGAACTCTAACCCTAGCCCTCACCATAACCCTAACCCTAAGTCCAATCGTAACCCTAACCGGATCTCTAACCCTAGCCCTCAACATAACCCTAACCCTAGGTCCAATGGAAGCATAACCCGATCTCTAACCCTAGCCCTCAACATAACCCTAACCCTAGGTCCAATCGTAACCCTAACCGGATCTCTAACCCTACCCTCAACATAACCCTAACCCTAGGTCCAATCGTAAGCATAACCAGATCTCTAACCCTAGCCCTCAACATAACCCTAACCCTAGGTCCAATCGTAACCCTAACTGGATCTCTAACCCTATCCCTCAACATAACCCTAACCCTAGGTCCAATCGTAACCCTAACCGGATCTCTAACCCTAGCCCTCAACATAACCCTAACCCTAGGTCCAATCGTAACCCTAACCGGATCTCTAACCCTAGCCCCCAACATAACCCTAACCCTAGGTCCAATCGTAACCGTAACCGGATCTCTAACCCTAGCCCTCAACATAAGCCTAACCCTAGGTCCAATCGTAACCCTAACCGGATCTCTAACCCTAGCCCTCAACATAACCCTAACCCTAGGTCCAATCGTAACCGTAATCGGATCTCTAACCCTAGCCCTCAACATAACCCTAACCCTAGGTCCAGTCGTAACCCTAACCAGATCGCTAACACTGGCCCTCAACATAACCCTAACCCTAGGTCCAATCGTACCCTTAACCGGATCTCTAACCCTAGCCATCAACATAACCTTAACCCTAGGTCCAATCGTAACCCTAACCGGATCTCTAACCCTAGCCCTCAACATAACCCTAACCCTAGGTCCAATCGTAACCCTAACCGGATCTCTAACCCTAGCCCTCAACATAACCCTAACCCTAGGTCCAATCGTAACCCTAACCGGATCTCTAACCCTAGCCCTCAACATAACCCTAACCCAAGGTCGAATCGTAACCCTAACCGGATCTCTAAACCTAGCCCTCAACATAACCCTAACCCTAGGTCCAATCGTAACCCTAACCGGATCTCTAACCCTAGCCCTCAACATAACCCTAACCCTAGGTCCAATCGTAACCCTAACCGGATCTCTAACCCTAGCCCTCAACATAACCCTAACCCTAGGTCCAATCGTAACCCTAACCGGATCTCTAACCCTAGCCCTCAACATAACCCTAACCCTAGGTCCAATCGTAAGCATAACCGGATCTCTATCCCTAGCCGTCAACATAACCCTTACCCTAGGTCCAATCGTAAGCATAACCGGATCTCTACCCCTAGCCCTCAACATAACCCTAAACCTAGGTCCAATCGCAAGCATAACCGGATCTCTAACCCTAGCCCTCAACATAACCCTAACCCTAGGACCAATCGTAACCCTAACCGGATCTCTAACCCTAGCCCTCAACATAACCCTAACCCTAGGTCCAATCGTAACCCTAACAGGATCTCTAACCCTAGCCCTCAACATAACCCTAAACCTAGGTCCAATCGTAACCCTAACCGGATCTCTAACCCTAGCCCTCAACATAACCCTAACCCTAGGTCCAATCGTAACCCTAACCAGATCTCTAACCCTAGCCCTCAACATAACGCAAAACCGAGGTCCAATCGTAACCCTAACCGGATCTCTAACCCTAGCCCTCAACATAACCCTAAACCTAGGTCCAATCGTAAGCATAACCGGATCTCTAACCCTAGCCCTCAACATAACAATAGCCTAGGTCCAATCGTAAGCATAACCGGATCTCTAAACGAAACCCTCAACATAACCCTAACCCTAGGTCCAATCGTAACCCTAACCGGATCTCTAACCCAAGCCCTCAACATAACCCTAACCCTAGGTCCAATCGTAAGCATAACCGGATCGCTAACCCTAGCCCTCAACATAACCCTAACCCTAGGTCCAATCGTAAGCATAACCGGATCTCTAACCCTAGCCCTCAACATAACCCTAACCCTAGGTCCAATCGTAACCCTAACAGGATCTCTAAACCTAGCCCTCAACATAACCCTAACCCTAGGTCCAATCGTAACCCTAACCGGATCTCTATCCCTAGCCCTCAACATAACCCTAACCCTAGGTCCAATCGTAACCCTAACCGGATCTCTAACCCTAGCCCTCAACATAACAATACCCTAGGTCCAATCGTAAGCATAACCGGATCTCTAACCCTAGCCCTCAACATACCCCTAACCCTAGGTCCAATCGTAACCCTAACCGGATCTCTAACCCAAGCCCTCAACATAACCCTAACCCTAGGTCCAATCGTAACCCTAACCGGATCTCTAACCCAAGCCCTCAACATAACCCTAACCCTAGGTCCAATCGTAAGCATAACCGGAACTCTAACCCTAGCCCTCACCATAACCCTAACCCTAAGTCCAATCGTAACCCTAACCGGATCTCTAACCCTAGCCCTCAACATAACCCTAACCCTAGGTCCAATGGAAGCATAACCCGATCTCTAACCCTAGCCCTCAACATAACCCTAACCCTAGGTCCAATCGTAACCCTAACCGGATCTCTAACCCTACCCTCAACATAACCCTAACCCTAGGTCCAATCGTAAGCATAACCAGATCTCTAACCCTAGACCTCAACATAACCCTAACCCTAGGTCCAATCGTAACCCTAACTGGATCTCTAACCCTATCCCTCAACATAACCCTAACCCTAGGTCCAATCGTAACCCTAACCGGATCTCTAACCCTAGCCCTCAACATCACCCTAACCCTAGGTCCAATCGTAACCCTAACCGGATCTCTAACCCTAGCCCTCAACATAACCCTAACCCTAGGTCCAATCGTAACCCTAACCGGATCTCTAACCCTAGCCCTCAACATAACCCTAACCCTAGGTCCAATCGTAACCCTAACCGGATCTCTAACCCTAGCCCCCAACATAACCCTAACCCTAGGTCCAATCGTAACCCTAACCGGATCTCTAACCCTAGCCCTCAACATAAGCCTAACCCTAGGACCAATCGTAACCCTAACCGGATCTCTAACCCTAGCCCTCAACATAACCCTAACCCTAGGTCCAATCGTAACCGTAATCGGATCTCTAACCCTAGCCCTCAACATAACCCTAACCCTAGGTCCAATCGTAACCCTAACCAGATCGCTAACACTGGCCCTCAACATAACCCTAACCCTAGGTCCAATCGTACCCCTAACCGGATCTCTAACCCTAGCCATCAACATAACCTTAACCCTAGGTCCAATCGTAACCCTAACCGGATCTCTAACTCTAGCCCTCAACATAACCCTAACCCTAGGTCCAATCGTAACCCTAACCGGATCTCTAACCCTAGCCCTCAACATAACCCTAACCCTAGGTCCAATCGTAAGCATAACCGGATCTCTAACCCTAGCCCTCAACATAACCCTAACCCTAGGTCCAATCGTAACCCTAACCGGATCTCTAAACCTAGCCCTCAACATAACCCTAACCCTAGGTCCAATCGTAAGCATAACCGGATCTCTATCCCTAGCCGTCAACATAACCCTTACCCTAGGTCCAATCGTAAGCATAACCGGATCTCTAACCCTAGCCCTCAACATAACCCTAACCCTAGGTCCAATCGTAAGCATAACCGGATCTCTAACCCTAGCCCTCAACATAACCCTAACCCTAGGTCCAATCGTAACCCTAACCGGATCTCTAACCCTAGCCCTCAACATAACCCTAACTTTAGGTCCAATCGTAACCCTAACCGGATCTCTAACCCTAGCCCTCAACATAACCCTAAACCTAGGTCCAATCGTAAGCATAACCGGATCTCTAACCCTAGCCCTCAACATAACCCTAAACCGAGGTCCAATCGTAACGCTAACCGGATCTCTAACCCTAGCCCTCAACATAACCCTAAACCTAGGTCCAATCATAAGCATAACCGGATCTCTAACCCTAGCCCTCAACATAACCCTAACCCTAGGTTCAATCGTAACCCTAACCGGATCTCTAACCGTAGCCCTCAACATAACCCTAACCCTAAGTCCAATCGTAACCCTAACCGGATCTCTAACCCTAGCCCTCATCTTAACCCTAACCCTAGGTCCAATCGTAAGCATAACCGGATCTCTAACCCTGGCTCTCAACATAACCCTAACCCTAGGTCCAATCGTAACCCTAACCGGATCTCTAACCCTAGCCCTCAACACAACCCTAACCCTAGGTCCAATCGTAACCCTAACCGGATCTCTAACCCTAGCCCTCAACATAACCCTAATCCTACGTCCAATCGTAACCCTAACCGGAACTCTAACCCTAGCCCTCAACACAACCCTAACCCTAGGTCCAATCGTAACCCTAACCGGATCTCTAACCCTAGCCCTCAACATAACCCTAATCCTACGTCCAATCGTAACCCTAACCGGAACTCTAACCCTAGCCCTCAACATAACCCTAACCCTAGGTCCAATCGTAACCCTAACCGGATCTCTAACTCTCGCCCTCAACATAACCCTAACCCTAGGTCCAATCGTAACCCTAAACGGATCTCTAACCCTGGCCCTCAACATAATCCTAAACCGAGGTCCAATCGTAACGCTAACCGGATCTCTAACCCTAGCCCTCAAAATAACCCTAACCCTAGGTCCAATCGTACGCATAACCGGATCTCTAACCCTAGCCCTCAACATAACCCTAACCCTAGGTCCAATCGTAAGCATAACCGGATCTCTAACCCTAGCCCTCAACATAACCCTAACCCTAGGTCCAATCGTAACCCTAACCGGATCTCTAAACCTAGCCCTCAACATAACCCTAACCCTAGGTCCAATCGTAAGCATAACCGGATCTCTATCCCTAGCCGTCAACATAACCCTTACCCTAGGTCCAATCGTAAGCATAACCGGATCTCTAACCCTAGCCCTCAACATAACCCTAACCCTAGGTCCAATCGTAAGCATAACCGGATCTCTAACCCTAGCCCTCAACATAACCCTAACCCTAGGTCCAATCGTAACCCTAACCGGATCTCTAACCCTAGCCCTCAACATAACCCTAACTTTAGGTCCAATCGTAACCCTAACCGGATCTCTAACCCTAGCCCTCAACATAACCCTAAACCTAGGTCCAATCGTAAGCATAACCGGATCTCTAACCCTAGCCCTCAACATAACCCTAAACCGAGGTCCAATCGTAACGCTAACCGGATCTCTAACCCTAGCCCTCAACATAACCCTAAACCTAGGTCCAATCATAAGCATAACCGGATCTCTAACCCTAGCCCTCAACATAACCCTAACCCTAGGTTCAATCGTAACCCTAACCGGATCTCTAACCGTAGCCCTCAACATAACCCTAACCCTAAGTCCAATCGTAACCCTAACCGGATCTCTAACCCTAGCCCTCATCTTAACCCTAACCCTAGGTCCAATCGTAAGCATAACCGGATCTCTAACCCTGGCTCTCAACATAACCCTAACCCTAGGTCCAATCGTAACCCTAACCGGATCTCTAACCCTAGCCCTCAACACAACCCTAACCCTAGGTCCAATCGTAACCCTAACCGGATCTCTAACCCTAGCCCTCAACATAACCCTAATCCTACGTCCAATCGTAACCCTAACCGGAACTCTAACCCTAGCCCTCAACACAACCCTAACCCTAGGTCCAATCGTAACCCTAACCGGATCTCTAACCCTAGCCCTCAACATAACCCTAATCCTACGTCCAATCGTAACCCTAACCGGAACTCTAACCCTAGCCCTCAACATAACCCTAACCCTAGGTCCAATCGTAACCCTAACCGGATCTCTAACTCTCGCCCTCAACATAACCCTAACCCTAGGTCCAATCGTAACCCTAAACGGATCTCTAACCCTGGCCCTCAACATAACCCTAAACCGAGGTCCAATCGTAACGCTAACCGGATCTCTAACCCTAGCCCTCAAAATAACCCTAACCCTAGGTCCAATCGTACGCATAACCGGATCTCTAACCCTAGCCCTCAACATAACCCTAACCCTAGGTCCAATCGTAACCCTAACCGGATCTCTAACCCTAGCCCTCAACATAACCCTAACCCTAGGTCCAATCGTAACCCTAACCGGATCTCTAACCCTAGCCCTCAACATAACCCTAACCCTAGGTCCAATCGTAACCCTAACCGGATCTCTAACCCTAGCCCTCAACATAACCCTAACCCTAGGTCCAATCGTAACCCTAACCGGATCTCTTACCCTAGCCCTCAACATAACCCTAACCCTAGGTCAAATCGTAAACCTAACCGGATCTCTAACCTAGCCCTCAACATAACCCTAACCCTAGGTCCAATCGTAACCCTAACCGGATCTCTAACTCTAGCCCTCAACATAACCCTAACCCTAGGTCCAATCGTAACCCTAAACGGATCTCTAACCCTGGCCCTCAACATAACCCTAACCCTAGGTCCAATCGTAAGCATAACCGGATCTCTAACCCTGGCACTCAACATAACCCTAACCCTAGGTCCAATCGTAACCCTAACCGGATCTCTAACCCTAGCCCTCAACATAACCCTAACCCTAGGTCCAATCGTAACCCTAACCGGATCTCTAACCCTAGCCCTCAACATAACCCTAAACCGAGGTCCAATCGTAACGCTACCGGATCTCTAACCCTAGCCCTCAACATAACCCTAACCCTAGGTCCAATCGTAACCCTAACCGGATCTCCAACCCTAGCCCTCAACATAACCCTAACCCTAGGTCCAATCATAAGCATAACCGGATCTCTAAACCTAGCCCTCAACATAACCCTAACCCTAGGTCCAATCGTAAGCATAACCGGATCTCTAAACCTAGCCCTCAACATAACCCTAACCCTAGGTCCAATCGTAACCCTAACCGGATCTCTAACCCTAGCCCTCAACATAACCCTAAACCTAGGTCCAATCGTAAGCATAACCGGATCTCTAACCCTAGCCCTCAACAAAACCCTAACCCTAGGTCCAATCGTAACCCTATCCGGATCTCTAACCCTAGCCCTCAACATAACCCGAACCCTAGGTCCAATCGTAACCCTAACCGGATCTCTAACCCTAGCCCTCGACATCACCCTAACCCTAGGTCCAATCGTAACTCTAAACGGATCTCTAACCCTAGCCCTAAACATAACCCTAACCCTAAGTCAAATCTTAACCCTAATCGGATCTCTAACCCTAGCCCTCAAAATAACCCTAATCCTAGGTCCAATAGTAACCCTAACCGGATCTCTAACCTTAGCCCTCAACAAAACCCTAACCCTAGGTCCAAACTTAACCCTAACCGGATCTCTAACCATAGCCCTCAACATCACCCTAACCCTAGGTCCAATCGTAACTCTAACCGGATCTCTAACCCTAGCCCTCAACATAACCCTAACCCTAGGTCCAATCGTAACCCTAACCGGATCTCTAACCCTAGCCCTCAACATAACCCTAACCCTAGGTCCAATCGTAACCCTAACCGGATCTCTAACCCTAGCCCTCAACATAACCCTAAACCGAGGTCCAATCGTAACCCTAACCGGATCTCTAACCCTAGCCCTCAACATAACCCTAAACCGAGGTCCAATCGTAACGCTAACCGGATCTCTAACCCTAGCCCTCAACATAACCCTAAACCTAGGTCCAATCATAAGCATAACCGGATCTCTAACCCTAGCCCTCAACATAACCCTAACCCTAGGTTCAATCGTAACCCTAACCGGATCTCTAACCCTAGCCCTCAACATAACCCTAACCCTAGGTCCAATCGTAACCCTAACCGGATCTCTAACCCTAGCCCTCATCTTAACCCTAACCCTAGGTCCAATCGTAAGCATAACCGGATCTCTAACCCTGGCTCTCAACATAACCCTAACCCTAGGTCCAATCGTAACCCTAACCGGATCTCTAATCCTAGCCCTCAACACAACCCTAACCCTAGGTCCAATCGTAACCCTAACCGGATCTCTAACCCTAGCCCTCAATATAACCCTAATCCTACGTCCAATCGTAACCCTAACCGGAACTCTAACCCTAGCCCTCAACATAACCCTAACCCTAGGTCCAATCGTAACCCTAACCGGATCTCTAACCCTAGCCCTCAACATAACCCTAACCCTAGGTCCAATCGTAAGCATAACCGGATCTCTAACCCTAGCCCTCAACATAACCCTAACCATAGGTCCAATCGTAACCCTAACCGGATCTCTAACCCTAGCCCTCAACATAACCCTAAACCTAGGTCCAATCGTAAGCATAACCGGATCTCTAACCCTAGCCCTCAACAAAACCCTAACCCTAGGCCCAATCGTAACCCTATCCGGATCTCTAACCCTAGCCCTCAACATAACCCGAACCCTAGGTCCAATCGTAACCCTAACCGGATCTCTAACCCTAGCCCTCAACATCACCCTAACCCTAGGTCCAATCGTAACTCTAAACGGATCTCTAACCCTAGCCCTAAACATAACCCTAACCCTAAGTCAAATCTTAACCCTAAACGGATCTCTAACCCTAGCCCTCAAAATAACCCTAATCCTAGGTCCAATAGTAACCCTAACCGGATCTCTAACCTTAGCCCTCAACATAACCCTAACCCTAGGTCCAATCTTAACCCTAACCGGATCTCTAACCATAGCCCTCAACATCACCCTAACCCTAGGTCCAATCGTAACTCTAACCGGATCTCTAACCCTAGCCCTCAACATAACCCTAACCCTAGGTCCAATCGTAACCCTAACCGGATCTCTAACCCTAGCCCTCAACATAACCCTAACCCTAGGTCCAATCGTAACCCTAACCGGAACTCTAACCCTAGCCCTCAACATAACCCTAACCCTAGGTCCAATCGTAACCCTTACCGGATCTCTAACCCTAGCCCTCAACATAACCCTAACCCTAGGTCCAATCGTATCCCTAACCGGATCTCTAACCCGAGCCCTCAACATAACCCTAACCCTAGGTCCAATCGTAACCCTAACCGGATCTCTAACCCTAGCCCTCAACATAACCCTAACCCTAGGTCCAATCGTAACCCTAACCGGATCTCTAACCCTAGCTCTCAACATAACCCTAACCCTAGGTCCAATCGTAACCCTAACCGGATCTCTAACCCTAGCCCTCAACATAACCCTAAACCGAGGTCCAATCGTAACCCTAACCGGATCTCTAACCCTAGCCCTCAACATAACCCTAAACCGAGGTCCAATCGTAACGCTAACCGGATCTCTAACCCTAGCCCTCAACATAACCCTAAACCTAGGTCCAATCATAAGCATAACCGGATCTCTAACCCTAGCCCTCAACATAACCCTAACCCTAGGTTCAATCGTAACCCTAACCGGATCTCTAACCCTAGCCCTCAACATAACCCTAACCCTAGGTCCAATCGTAACCCTAACCGGATCTCTAACCCTAGCCCTCATCTTAACCCTAACCCTAGGTCCAATCGTAAGCATAACCGGATCTCTAACCCTGGCTCTCAACATAACCCTAACCCTAGGTCCAATCGTAACCCTAACCGGATCTCTAACCCTAGCCCTCAACACAACCCTAACCCTAGGTCCAATCGTAACCCTAACCGGATCTCTAACCCTAGCCCTCAACATAACCCTAATCCTACGTCCAATCGTAACCCTAACCGGAACTCTAACCCTAGCCCTCAACATAACCCTAACCCTAGGTCCAATCGTAACCCTAACCGGATCTCTAACCCTAGCCCTCAACATAACCCTAACCCTAGGTCCAATCGTAACCCTAACCGGATCTCTAACCCTAGCCCTCAACATAACCCTAACCCTAGGTCCAATCGTAACCCTAACCGGATCGTTAACCCTAGCCCTCAACATAACCCTAACCCTACGTCCAATCGTATGCATAACCGGATCTCTAACCCTAGCCCTCAACATAACCCTAACCCTAGGTCCAATCGTAACCCTAACCGGATCTTTAACCCTAGCCCTCAACATAACCCTAACCCTAGGTCCAATCGTAACCCTAACCGGATCTCTAACCCTAGCCCTCAACATAACCCTAACCCTAGGTCCAATCGTAACCCTAACCGGATCTCTAACCCTAGCCCTCAACATAACCCTATCCCTAGGTCCAATCGTAACCCTAACCGGATCTCTAAGCCTAGCCCTCAAAATAACCCTAACCCTAGTCCAATCGTACGCATAACCGGATCTCTAACCCTAGCTCTCAACATAACCCTAACCCTAGGTCCAATCGTAAGCATAACCGGATCTCTAAACCTAGCCCTCAACATAACCCTAACCCTAGGTCCAAGCGTAAACCTAACCGGATCTCTAACCCTAGCCCTCAACATAACCCTAACCCTAGGTCCAATCGTAACCCTAACCGGATCTCTAAACCTAGCCTTCAACATATCCCTAACCCTAGGTCCAATCGTAAACATAACCGGATCTCTAACCCTAGCCCTCAACATAACCCTAACCCTAGGTCCAATCGTAACCCTAACCGGATCTCTAACCCTAGCCCTCAACATAACCCTAACCCTAGGTCCAATCGTAACCCTAACCGGATCTCTAACCCTAGCCCTCAACATAACCCTAACCCTAGGTCCAATCGTAACCCTAACCGGATCTCTAACCCTACCCCTCAACATAACCCTAACCCTAGGTCCAATCGTAACCCTAACCGGATCTCTTACCCTAGCCCTCAACATAACCCAAACCCTAGGTCCAATCGTAAACCTAACCGGATCTCTAACCTAGCCCTCAACATAACCCTAACCCTAGGTCCAATCGTAACCCTAACCGGATCTCTAACCCTAGCCCTCAACACAACCCTAACCCTAGGTCCAATCGTAACCCTAACCGGATCTCTAACCCTAGCCCTCAACATAACCCTAATCCTACGTCCAATCGTAACCCTAACCGGAACTCTAACCCTAGCCCTCAACATAACCCTAACCCTAGGTCCAATCGTAACCCTAACCGGATCTCTAACCCTAGCCCTCAACATAACCCTAACACTAGGTCCAATCGTAACCCTAACCGGATCGTTAACCCTAGCCCTCAACATAACCCTAACCCTACGTCCAATCGTATGCATAACCGGATCTCTAACCCTAGCCCTCAACATAACCCTAACCCTAGGTCCAATCGTAACCCTAACCGGTTCTTTAACCCTAGCCCTCAACATAACCCTAACCCTAGGTCCAATCGTAACCCTAACCGGATCTCTAACCCTAGCCCTCAACATAACCCTAACCCTAGGTCCAATCGTAACCCTAACCGGATCTCTAACCCTAGCCCTCAACATAACCCTATCCCTAGGTCAAATCGTAACCCTAACCGGATCTCTAACCCTAGCCCTCAAAATAACCCTAACCCTAGTCCAATCGTACGTATAACCGGATCTCTAACCCTAGCTCTCAACATAACCCTAACCCTAGGTCCAATCGTAAGCATAACCGGATCTCTAACCCTAGCCCTCAACATAACCCTAACCCTAGGTCCAAGCGTAAACCTAACCGGATCTCTAACCCTAGCCCTCAACATAACCCTAACCCTAGGTCCAATCGTAACCCTAACCGGATCTCTAAACCTAGCCTTCAACATATCCCTAACCCTAGGTGCAATCGTAAACATAACCGGATCTCTAACCCTAGCCCTCAACATAACCCTAACCCTAGGTCCAATCGTAACCCTAACCGGATCTCTAACCCTAGCCCTCAACATAACCCTAACACTAGGTCCAATCGTAACCCTAACCGGATCGTTAACCCTAGCCCTCAACATAACCCTAACCCTAAGTCCAATCGAATGCATAACCGGATCTCTAACCCTAGCCCTCAACATAACCCTAACCCTAGGTCCAATCGTAACCCTAACCGGATCTTTAACCCTAGCCCTCAACATAACCCTAACCCTAGGTCCAATCGTAACCCTAACCGGATCTCTAACCCTAGCCCTCAACATAACCCTAACCCTAGGTCCAATCGTAACCCTAACCGGATCTCTAACCCTAGCCCTCAACATAACCCTATCCCTAGGTCAAATCGTAACCCTAACCGGATCTCTAACCCTAGCCCTCAAAATAACCCTAACCCTAGTCCAATCGTACGTATAACCGGATCTCTAACCCTAGCTCTCAACATAACCCTAACCCTAGGTCCAATCGTAACCCTAACCGGATCTCTAACCCTAGCCCTCAACATAACCCTAACCCTAGGTCCAATCGTAACCCTAACCGGATCTCTAACCCTAGCTCTCAACATAACCCTAACCCTAGGTCCAATCGTAACCCTAACCGGATCTCTAACCCTAGCCCTCAACATAACCCTAACCCTAGGTCCAATCGTAACCCTAAACGGATCTCTAACCCTGGCCCTCAACATAACCCTAACCCTAGGTCCAGTCGTAAGCATAACCGGATCTCTAACCCTGGCCCTCAACATAACCCTAATCCTAGGTCCAATCGTAACCCTAACCGGATCTCTAACCCTAGCCCTCAACATAACCCTAACCCTAGGTCCAATCGTAACCCTAACCGGATCTCTAACCCTAGCCCTCAACATAACCCTAACCCTAGGTCCAATCGTAACCCTAACCGGATCTCTAACCCTAGCCCTCAACATAACCCTAAACCGAGGTCCAATCGTAACGCTAACCGGATCTCTAACCCTAGCCCTCAACATAACCCTAACCCTAGGTCCATTCGTAACCCTAACCGGATCTCCAACCCTAGCCCTCAACATAACCCTAACCCTAGGTCCAATCGTAACCCTAACCGGATCTCTAACCCTAGCCCTCAAAATAACCCTAACCCTAGGTCCAATCGTACGCATAACCGGATCTCTAACCCTAGCCCTCAACATAACCCTAACCCTAGGTCCAATCGTAAGCATAACCGGATCTCTAACCCTAGCCCTCAACATAACCCTAACCCTAGGTCCAAGCGTAAACCTAACCGGATCTCTAACCCTAGCCCTCAACATAACCCTAACCCTAGGTCCAATCGTAACCCTAACCGGATCTCTAAACCTAGCCCTCAACATATCCCTAACCCTAGGTCCAATCGTAAGCATAACCGGATCTCTAACCCTAGCCCTCAACATAACCCTAACCCTAGGTCCAATCGTAACCCTAACCGGATCTCTAACCCTAGCCCTCAACATAACCCTAACCCTAGGTCCAATCGTAACCCTAACCGGATCTCTAACCCTAGCCCTCAACATAACCCTAACCCTAGGTCCAATCGAAACCCTAACCGGATCTCTAACCCTAGCCCTCAACATAACCCTAACCCTAGGTCCAATCGTAACCCTAACCGGATCTCTTACCCTAGCCCTCAACATAACCCTAACCCTAGGTCCAATCGTAAACCTAACCGGATCTCTAACCTAGCCCTCAACATAACCCTAACCCTAGGTCCAATCTTAACCCTAACCGGATCTCTAACTCTAGCCCTCAACATAACCCTAACCCTAGGTCCAATCGTAACCCTAAACGGATCTCTAACCCTGGCCCTCAACATAACCCTAACCCTAGGTCCAATCGTAAGCATAACTGGATCTCTAACCCTGGTACTCAACATAACCCTAACCCTAGGTCCAATCGTAACCCTAACCGTATCTCTAACCCTAGCCCTCAACATAACCCTAACCCTAGGTCCAATCGTAACCCTAACCGGATCTCTAACCCTAGCCCTCAACATAACCCTAAACCGAGGTCCAATCGTAACGCTAACCGGATCTCTAACCCTAGCCCTCAACATAACCCTAACCCTAGGTCCAATCGTAACCCTAACCGGATCTCCAACCCTAGCCCTCAACATAACCCTAACCCTAGGTCCAACGAAACTCTAAACGGATCTCTAACCCTAGCCCTAAACATAACCCTAACCCTAAGTCAAATCTTAACCCTAATCGGATCTCTAATGCTATCCCTCAAAATAACCCTAATCCTAGGTCCAATAGTAACCCTAACCGGATCTCTAACCTTAGCCCTCAACATAACCCTAACCCTAGGTCCAATCTTAACCCTAACCGGATCTCTAACCATAGCCCTCAACATCACCCTAACCCTAGGTCCAATCGTAACTCTAACCGGATCTCTAACCCTAGCCCTCAACATAACCCTAATCCTAGGTCCAATCGTAACCCTAACCGAATCTCTAACCCTAGCCCTCAACATAACCCTAATCCTAGGTCCAATCGTAACCCTAACCGGATATCTAACGCTAGCCCTCAACATCACCCTAACCCTAGGTCCAATCTTAACCCTAACCGGATCTCTAACCCTAGCCCTCAACATCACCCTAACGCTAGGTCCAATCTTAACCCTAACCAGATCTCTAACCCTAGCCCTCAACATAACCCTAACCCTAGGTCCAATCGTAAGCATAACCGGATCTCTAACCCTGGCCCTCAACATAACCCTAACCCTAGGTCCAATCGTAACCCTAACCGGATCTCTAACCCTAGCCCTCAACATAACCCTAACCCTAGGTCCAATCGTAAGCATAACCGGATCTCTAACCCTGGCCCTCAACATAACCCTAACCCTAGGTCCAATCGTATCCCTAACCGGATCTCTAACCCTAGCCCTCAACATAACCCTAAACCGAGGTCCAATCGTAACCCTAACCGGATCTCTAACCCTAGCCCTCAACATAACCCTAAACCTAGGTCCAATCGTAAGCATAACCGGATCTCTAACCCTAGCCCTCAACATAACCCTAACCCTAGGTCCAATCGTACCCCTAACCGGATCTCTAACCCTAGCCCTCAACATAACCCTAACCCTAGGTCCAATCATAAGCATAACCGGATCTCTAAACCTTGCCGTCAACATAACCCTAACCCTAGGTCCAATCGTACCCCTAACCGGATCTCTAACCCTAGCCCTCAACATAACCCTAACCCTAGGTCCAATCGTAACCCTAACCGGATCGCTAACCCTAGCCCTCAACATAACCCTAACCCTAGGTCCAATCATAAGCATAACCGGATATCTAAACCTAGCCGTCAACATAACCCTAACCCTAGGTCCAATCGTAACCCTAACCGGATCTCTAACCCTAGCCCTCAACATAAACCTAACCCTAGGTCCAATCGTAACCCTAACCGGAACTCTAACCCTAGCCCTCAACATAACCCTCACCCTAGGTCCAATCGTAACCCTAACCGGATCTCTAACCCTAGCCCTCAACATAACCCTAACCCTAGGTCCAATCGTAACCCTAACCGGATCTCTAACCCTAGCCCTCAACATAAAACTAACCCTAGGTCCAATCGTAACCATAACCGGATCTCTAACCCTAGCCCTCAACATAAAACTAACCCTAGGTCCAATCGTAACCCTAACCGGATCTCTAACCCTAGCCCTCAACATAAAACTAACCCTAGGTCCAATCGTAACCCTAACCGGATCTCTAACCTTAGCCCTCAACATAACCCTAACCCTAGGTCCAATCTTAACCCTAACCGGATCTCTAACCATAGCCCTCAACATCACCCTAACCCTAGGTCCAATCGTAACTCTAACCGGATCTCTAACCCTAGCCCTCAACATAACCCTAATCCTAGGTCCAATCGTAACCCTAACCGGATCTCTAACCCTAGCCTTCAACATAACCCTAATCCTAGGTCCAATCGTAACCCTAACCGGATCTCTAACGCTAGCCCTCAACATCACCCTAACCCTAGGTCCAATCGTAACCCTAACCGGATCTCTAACCCTAGCCCTCAACATAACCCTAAACCTAGGTCCAATCGTAAGCATAACCGGATCTCTAACCCTAGCCCTCAACAAAACCCTAACCCTAGGCCCAATCGTAACCCTATCCGGATCTTTAACCCTAGCCCTCAACATAACCCGAACCCTAGGTCCAATCGTAACCCTAACCGGATCTCTAACCCTAGCCCTCAACATCACCCTAACCCTAGGTCCAATCGTAACTCTAAACGGATCTCTAAACCTAGCCCTAAACATAACCCTAACCCTAAGTCAAATCTTAACCCTAAACGGATCTCTAACCCTAGCCCTCAAAATAACCCTAATCCTAGGTCCAATAGTAACCCTAACCGGATCTCTAACCTTAGCCCTCAACATAACCCTAACCCTAGGTCCAATCTTAACCCTAACCGGATCTCTAACCATAGCCCTCAACATCACCCTAACCCTAGGTCCAATCGTAACTCTAACCGGATCTCTAACCCTAGCCCTCAACATAACCCTAACCCTAGGTCCAATCGTAACCCTAACCGGATCTCTAACCCTAGCCCTCAACATAACCCTAACCCTAGGTCCAATCGTAACCCTAACCGGAACTCTAACCCTAGCCCTCAACATAACCCTAACCCTAGGTCCAATCGTAACCCTTACCGGATCTCTAACCCTAGCCCTCAACATAACCCTAACCCTAGGTCCAATCGTATCCCTAACCGGATCTCTAACCCGAGCCCTCAACATAACCCTAACCCTAGGTCCAATCGTAACCCTAACCGGATCTCTAACCCTAGCCCTCAACATAACCCTAACCCTAGGTCCAATCGTAACCCTAACCGGATCTCTAACCCTAGCTCTCAACATAACCCTAACCCTAGGTCCAATCGTAACCCTAACCGGATCTCTAACCCTAGCCCTCAACATAACCCTAAACCGAGGTCCAATCGTAACCCTAACCGGATCTCTAACCCTAGCCCTCAACATAACCCTAAACCGAGGTCCAATCGTAACGCTAACCGGATCTCTAACCCTAGCCCTCAACATAACCCTAAACCTAGGTCCAATCATAAGCATAACCGGATCTCTAACCCTAGCCCTCAACATAACCCTAACCCTAGGTTCAATCGTAACCCTAACCGGATCTCTAACCCTAGCCCTCAACATAACCCTAACCCTAGGTCCAATCGTAACCCTAACCGGATCTCTAACCCTAGCCCTCATCTTAACCCTAACCCTAGGTCCAATCGTAAGCATAACCGGATCTCCTACCCTGGCTCTCAACATAACCCTAACCCTAGGTCCAATCGTAACCCTAACCGGATCTCTAACCCTAGCCCTCAACACAACCCTAACCCTAGGTCCAATCGTAACCCTAACCGGATCTCTAACCCTAGCCCTCAACATAACCCTAATCCTACGTCCAATCGTAACCCTAACCGGAACTCTAACCCTAGCCCTCAACATAACCCTAACCCTAGGTCCAATCGTAACCCTAACCGGATCTCTAACCCTAGCCCTCAACATAACCCTAACCCTAGGTCCAATCGTAACCCTAACCGGATCTCTAACCCTAGCCCTCAACATAACCCTAACCCTAGGTCCAATCGTAACCCTAACCGGATCGTTAACCCTAGCCCTCAACATAACCCTAACCCTACGTCCAATCGTATGCATAACCGGATCTCTAACCCTAGCCCTCAACATAACCCTAACCCTAGGTCCAATCGTAACCCTAACCGGATCTTTAACCCTAGCCCTCAACATAACCCTAACCCTAGGTCCAATCGTAACCCTAACCGGATCTCTAACCCTAGCCCTCAACATAACCCTAACCCTAGGTCCAATCGTAACCCTAACCGGATCTCTAACCCTAGCCCTCAACATAACCCTATCCCTAGGTCCAATCGTAACCCTAACCGGATCTCTAAGCCTAGCCCTCAAAATAACCCTAACCCTAGTCCAATCGTACGCATAACCGGATCTCTAACCCTAGCTCTCAACATAACCCTAACCCTAGGTCCAATCGTAAGCATAACCGGATCTCTAAACCTAGCCCTCAACATAACCCTAACCCTAGGTCCAAGCGTAAACCTAACCGGATCTCTAACCCTAGCCCTCAACATAACCCTAACCCTAGGTCCAATCGTAACCCTAACCGGATCTCTAAACCTAGCCTTCAACATATCCCTAACCCTAGGTCCAATCGTAAACATAACCGGATCTCTAACCCTAGCCCTCAACATAACCCTAACCCTAGGTCCAATCGTAACCCTAACCGGATCTCTAACCCTAGCCCTCAACATAACCCTAACCCTAGGTCCAATCGTAACCCTAACCGGATCTCTAACCCTAGCCCTCAACATAACCCTAACCCTAGGTCCAATCGTAACCCTAACCGGATCTCTAACCCTAGCCCTCAACATAACCCTAACCCTAGGTCCAATCGTAACCCTAACCGGATCTCTTACCCTAGCCCTCAACATAACCCAAACCCTAGGTCCAATCGTAAACCTAACCGGATCTCTAACCTAGCCCTCAACATAACCCTAACCCTAGGTCCAATCGTAACCCTAACCGGATCTCTAACCCTAGCCCTCAACACAACCCTAACCCTAGGTCCAATCGTAACCCTAACCGGATCTCTAACCCTAGCCCTCAACATAACCCTAATCCTACGTCCAATCGTAACCCTAACCGGAACTCTAACCCTAGCCCTCAACATAACCCTAACCCTAGGTCCAATCGTAACCCTAACCGGATCTCTAACTCTAGCCCTCAACATAACCCTAACACTAGGTCCAATCGTAACCCTAACCGGATCGTTAACCCTAGCCCTCAACATAACCCTAACCCTACGTCCAATCGTATGCATAACCGGATCTCTAACCCTAGCCCTCAACATAACCCTAACCCTAGGTCCAATTGTAACCCTAACCGGATCTTTAACCCTAGCCCTCAACATAACCCTAACCCTAGGTCCAATCGTAACCCTAACCGGATCTCTAACCCTAGCCCTCAACATAACCCTAACCCTAGGTCCAATCGTAACCCTAACCGGATCTCTAACCCTAGCCCTCAACATAACCCTATCCCTAGGTCAAATCGTAACCCTAACCGGATCTCTAACCCTAGCCCTCAAAATAACCCTAACCCTAGTCCAATCGTACGTATAACCGGATCTCTAACCCTAGCTCTCAACATAACCCTAACCCTAGGTCCAATCGTAAGCATAACCGGATCTCTAACCCTAGCCCTCAACATAACCCTAACCCTAGGTCCAAGCGTAAACCTAACCGGATCTCTAACCCTAGCCCTCAACATAACCCTAACCCTAGGTCCAATCGTAACCCTAACCGGATCTCTAAACCTAGCCTTCAACATATCCCTAACCCTAGGTGCAATCGTAAACATAACCGGATCTCTAACCCTAGCCCTCAACATAACCCTAACCCTAGGTCCAATCGTAACCCTAACCGGATCTCTAACCCTAGCCCTCAACATAACCCTAACACTAGGTCCAATCGTAACCCTAACCGGATCGTTAACCCTAGCCCTCAACATAACCCTAACCCTACGTCCAATCGAATGCATAACCGGATCTCTAACCCTAGCCCTCAACATAACCCTAACCCTAGGTCCAATCGTAACCCTAACCGGATCTTTAACCCTAGCCCTCAACATAACCCTAACCCTAGGTCCAATCGTAACCCTAACCGGATCTCTAACCCTAGCCCTCAACATAACCCTAACCCTAGGTCCAATCGTAACCCTAACCGGATCTCTAACCCTAGCCCTCAACATAACCCTATCCCTAGGTCAAATCGTAACCCTAACCGGATCTCTAACCCTAGCCCTCCAAATAACCCTAACCCTAGTCCAATCGTACGTATAACCGGATCTCTAACCCTAGCTCTCAACATAACCCTAACCCTAGGTCCAATCGTAACCCTAACCGGATCTCTAACCCTAGCCCTCAACATAACCCTAACCCTAGGTCCAATCGTAACCCTAACCGGATCTCTAACCCTAGCTCTCAACATAACCCTAACCCTAGGTCCAATCGTAACCCTAACCGGATCTCTAACCCTAGCCCTCAACATAACCCTAACCCTAGGTCCAATCGTAACCCTAAACGGATCTCTAACCCTGGCCCTCAACATAACCCTAACCCTAGGTCCAGTCGTAAGCATAACCGGATCTCTAACCCTGGCCCTCAACATAACCCTAATCCTAGGTCCAATCGTAACCCTAACCGGATCTCTAACCCGAGCCCTCAACATAACCCTAACCCTAGGTCCAATCGTAACCCTAACCGGATCTCTAACCCTAGCCCTCAACATAACCCTAACCCTAGGTCCAATCGTAACCCTAACCGGATCTCTAACCCGAGCCCTCAACATAACCCTAACCCTAGGTCCAATCGTAACCCTAACCGGATCTCTAACCCTAGCCCTCAACATAACCCTAACCCTAGGTCCAAGCGTAAACCTAACCGGATCTCTAACCCTAGCCCTCAACATAACCCTAAACCGAGGTCCAATCGTAACGCTAACCGGATCTCTAACCCTAGCCCTCAACATAACCCTAACCCTAGGTCCATTCGTAACCCTAACCGGATCTCCAACCCTAGCCCTCAACATAACCCTAACCCTAGGTCCAATCGTAACCCTAACCGGATCTCTAACCCTAGCCCTCAAAATAACCCTAACCCTAGGTCCAATCGTACGCATAACCGGATCTCTAACCCTAGCCCTCAACATAACCCTAACCCTAGGTCCAATCGTAAGCATAACCGGATCTCTAACCCTAGCCCTCAACATAACCCTAACCCTAGGTCCAAGCGTAAACCTAACCGGATCTCTAACCCTAGCCCTCAACATAACCCTAACCCTAGGTCCAATCGTAACCCTAACCGGATCTCTAAACCTAGCCCTCAACATATCCCTAACCCTAGGTCCAATCGTAAGCATAACCGGATCTCTAACCCTAGCCCTCAACATAACCCTAACCCTAGGTCCAATCGTAACCCTAACCGGATCTCTAACCCTAGCCCTCAACATAACCCTAACCCTAGGTCCAATCGTAACCCTAACCGGATCTCTAACCCTAGCCCTCAACATAACCCTAACCCTAGGTCCAATCGAAACCCTAACCGGATCTCTAACCCTAGCCCTCAACATAACCCTAACCCTAGGTCCAATCGTAACCCTAACCGGATCTCTTACCCTAGCCCTCAACATAACCCTAACCCTAGGTCCAATCGTAAACCTAACCGGATCTCTAACCTAGCCCTCAACATAACCCTAACCCTAGGTCCAATCTTAACCCTAACCGGATCTCTAACTCTAGCCCTCAACATAACCCTAACCCTAGGTCCAATCGTAACCCTAAACGGATCTCTAACCCTGGCCCTCAACATAACCCTAACCCTAGGTCCAATCGTAAGCATAACTGGATCTCTAACCCTGGCACTCAACATAACCCTAACCCTAGGTCCAATCGTAACCCTAACCGTATCTCTAACCCTAGCCCTCAACATAACCCTAACCCTAGGTCCAATCGTAACCCTAACCGGATCTCTAACCCTAGCCCTCAACATAACCCTAACCCTAGGTCCAATCGTAACCCTAACCGGATCTCTAACCCTAGCCCTCAACATAACCCTAAACCGAGGTCCAATCGTAACGCTAACCGGATCTCTAACCCTAGCCCTCAACATAACCCTAACCCTAGGTCCAATCGTAACCCTAACCGGATCTCCAACCCTAGCCCTCAACATAACCCTAACCCTAGGTCCAACGAAACTCTAAACGGATCTCTAACCCTAGCCCTAAACATAACCCTAACCCTAAGTCAAATCTTAACCCTAATCGGATCTCTAATGCTATCCCTCAAAATAACCCTAATCCTAGGTCCAATAGTAACCCTAACCGGATCTCTAACCTTAGCCCTCAACATAACCCTAACCCTAGGTCCAATCTTAACCCTAACCGGATCTCTAACCATAGCCCTCAACATCACCCTAACCCTAGGTCCAATCGTAACTCTAACCGGATCTCTAACCCTAGCCCTCAACATAACCCTAATCCTAGGTCCAATCGTAACCCTAACCGAATCTCTAACCCTAGCCCTCAACATAACCCTAATCCTAGGTCCAATCGTAACCCTAACCGGATATCTAACGCTAGCCCTCAACATCACCCTAACCCTAGGTCCAATCTTAACCCTAACCGGATCTCTAACCCTAGCCCTCAACATCACCCTAACGCTAGGTCCAATCTTAACCCTAACCAGATCTCTAACCCTAGCCCTCAACATAACCCTAACCCTAGGTCCAATCGTAAGCATAACCGGATCTCTAACCCTAGCCCTCAACATAACCCTAACCCTAGGTCCAATCGTAACCCTAACCGGATCTCTAACCCTAGCCCTCAACATAACCCTAACCCTAGGTCCAATCGAAACCCTAACCGGATCTCTAACCCTAGCCCTCAACATAACCCTAACCCTAGGTCCAATCGTAACCCTAACCGGATCTCTTACCCTAGCCCTCAACATAACCCTAACCCTAGGTCCAATCGTAAACCTAACCGGATCTCTAACCTAGCCCTCAACATAACCCTAACCCTAGGTCCAATCTTAACCCTAACCGGATCTCTAACTCTAGCCCTCAACATAACCCTAACCCTAGGTCCAATCGTAACCCTAAACGGATCTCTAACCCTGGCCCTCAACATAACCCTAACCCTAGGTCCAATCGTAAGCATAACTGGATCTCTAACCCTGGTACTCAACATAACCCTAACCCTAGGTCCAATCGTAACCCTAACCGTATCTCTAACCCTAGCCCTCAACATAACCCTAACCCTAGGTCCAATCGTAACCCTAACCGGATCTCTAACCCTAGCCCTCAACATAACCCTAACCCTAGGTCCAATCGTAACCCTAACCGGATCTCTAACCCTAGCCCTCAACATAACCCTAAACCGAGGTCCAATCGTAACGCTAACCGGATCTCTAACCCTAGCCCTCAACATAACCCTAACCCTAGGTCCAATCGTAACCCTAACCGGATCTCCAACCCTAGCCCTCAACATAACCCTAACCCTAGGTCCAACGAAACTCTAAACGGATCTCTAACCCTAGCCCTAAACATAACCCTAACCCTAAGTCAAATCTTAACCCTAATCGGATCTCTAATGCTATCCCTCAAAATAACCCTAATCCTAGGTCCAATAGTAACCCTAACCGGATCTCTAACCTTAGCCCTCAACATAACCCTAACCCTAGGTCCAATCTTAACCCTAACCGGATCTCTAACCATAGCCCTCAACATCACCCTAACCCTAGGTCCAATCGTAACTCTAACCGGATCTCTAACCCTAGCCCTCAACATAACCCTAATCCTAGGTCCAATCGTAACCCTAACCGAATCTCTAACCCTAGCCCTCAACATAACCCTAATCCTAGGTCCAATCGTAACCCTAACCGGATATCTAACGCTAGCCCTCAACATCACCCTAACCCTAGGTCCAATCTTAACCCTAACCGGATCTCTAACCCTAGCCCTCAACATCACCCTAACGCTAGGTCCAATCTTAACCCTAACCAGATCTCTAACCCTAGCCCTCAACATAACCCTAACCCTAGGTCCAATCGTAAGCATAACCGGATCTCTAACCCTGGCCCTCAACATAACCCTAACCCTAGGTCCAATCGTAACCCTAACCGGATCTCTAACCCTAGCCCTCAACATAACCCTAACCCTAGGTCCAATCGTAAGCATAACCGGATCTCTAACCCTGGCCCTCAACATAACCCTAACCCTAGGTCCAATCGTATCCCTAACCGGATCTCTAACCCTAGCCCTCAACATAACCCTAAACCGAGGTCCAATCGTAACCCTAACCGGATCTCTAACCCTAGCCCTCAACATAACCCTAAACCTAGGTCCAATCGTAAGCATAACCGGATCTCTAACCCTAGCCCTCAACATAACCCTAACCCTAGGTCCAATCGTACCCCTAACCGGATCTCTAACCCTAGCCCTCAACATAACCCTAACCCTAGGTCCAATCATAAGCATAACCGGATCTCTAAACCTTGCCGTCAACATAACCCTAACCCTAGGTCCAATCGTACCCCTAACCGGATCTCTAACCCTAGCCCTCAACATAACCCTAACCCTAGGTCCAATCGTAACCCTAACCGGATCGCTAACCCTAGCCCTCAACATAACCCTAACCCTAGGTCCAATCATAAGCATAACCGGATATCTAAACCTAGCCGTCAACATAACCCTAACCCTAGGTCCAATCGTAACCCTAACCGGATCTCTAACCCTAGCCCTCAACATAACCCTAACCCTAGGTCCAATCGTAACCCTAACCGGAACTCTAACCCTAGCCCTCAACATAACCCTCACCCTAGGTCCAATCGTAACCCTAACCGGATCTCTAACCCTAGCCCTCAACATAACCCTAACCCTAGGTCCAATCGTAACCCTAACCGGATCTCTAACCCTAGCCCTCAACATAAAACTAACCCTAGGTCCAATCGTAACCATAACCGGATCTCTAACCCTAGCCCTCAACATAAAACTAACCCTAGGTCCAATCGTAACCCTAACCGGATCTCTAACCCTAGCCCTCAACATAAAACTAACCCTAGGTCCAATCGTAACCCTAACCGGATCTCTAACCTTAGCCCTCAACATAACCCTAACCCTAGGTCCAATCTTAACCCTAACCGGATCTCTAACCATAGCCCTCAACATCACCCTAACCCTAGGTCCAATCGTATCTCTAACCGGATCTCTAACCCTAGCCCTCAACATAACCCTAATCCTAGGTCCAATCGTAACCCTAACCGGATCTCTAACCCTAGCCTTCAACATAACCCTAATCCTAGGTCCAATCGTAACCCTAACCGGATCTCTAACGCTAGCCCTCAACATCACCCTAACCCTAGGTCCAATCGTAACCCTAACCGGATCTCTAACCCTAGCCCTCAACATAACCCTAAACCTAGGTCCAATCGTAAGCATAACCGGATCTCTAACCCTAGCCCTCAACAAAACCCTAACCCTAGGCCCAATCGTAACCCTATCCGGATCTTTAACCCTAGCCCTCAACATAACCCGAACCCTAGGTCCAATCGTAACCCTAACCGGATCTCTAACCCTAGCCCTCAACATCACCCTAACCCTAGGTCCAATCGTAACTCTAAACGGATCTCTAACCCTAGCCCTAAACATAACCCTAACCCTAAGTCAAATCTTAACCCTAAACGGATCTCTAACCCTAGCCCTCAAAATAACCCTAATCCTAGGTCCAATAGTAACCCTAACCGGATCTCTAACCTTAGCCCTCAACATAACCCTAACCCTAGGTCCAATCTTAACCCTAACCGGATCTCTAACCATAGCCCTCAACATCACCCTAACCCTAGGTCCAATCGTAACTCTAACCGGATCTCTAACCCTAGCCCTCAACATAACCCTAACCCTAGGTCCAATCGTAACCCTAACCGGATCTCTAACCCTAGCCCTCAACATAACCCTAACCCTAGGTCCAATCGTAACCCTAACCGGAACTCTAACCCTAGCCCTCAACATAACCCTAACCCTAGGTCCAATCGTAACCCTTACCGGATCTCTAACCCTAGCCCTCAACATAACCCTAACCCTAGGTCCAATCGTATCCCTAACCGGATCTCTAACCCGAGCCCTCAACATAACCCTAACCCTAGGTCCAATCGTAACCCTAACCGGATCTCTAACCCTAGCCCTCAACATAACCCTAACCCTAGGTCCAATCGTAACCCTAACCGGATCTCTAACCCTAGCTCTCAACATAACCCTAACCCTAGGTCCAATCGTAACCCTAACCGGATCTCTAACCCTAGCCCTCAACATAACCCTAAACCGAGGTCCAATCGTAACCCTAACCGGATCTCTAACCCTAGCCCTCAACATAACCCTAAACCGAGGTCCAATCGTAACGCTAACCGGATCTCTAACCGTAGCCCTCAACATAACCCTAAACCTAGGTCCAATCATAAGCATAACCGGATCTCTAACCCTAGCCCTCAACATAACCCTAACCCTAGGTTCAATCGTAACCCTAACCGGATCTCTAACCCTAGCCCTCAACATAACCCTAACCCTAGGTCCAATCGTAACCCTAACCGGATCTCTAACCCTAGCCCTCATCTTAACCCTAACCCTAGGTCCAATCGTAAGCATAACCGGATCTCTAACCCTGGCTCTCAACATAACCCTAACCCTAGGTCCAATCGTAACCCTAACCGGATCTCTAACCCTAGCCCTCAACACAACCCTAACCCTAGGTCCAATCGTAACCCTAACCGGATCTCTAACCCTAGCCCTCAACATAACCCTAATCCTACGTCCAATCGTAACCCTAACCGGAACTCTAACCCTAGCCCTCAACATAACCCTAACCCTAGGTCCAATCGTAACCCTAACCGGATCTCTAACCCTAGCCCTCAACATAACCCTAACCCTAGGTCCAATCGTAACCCTAACCGGATCTCTAACCCTAGCCCTCAACATAACCCTAACCCTAGGTCCAATCGTAACCCTAACCGGATCGTTAACCCTAGCCCTCAACATAACCCTAACCCTACGTCCAATCGTATGCATAACCGGATCTCTAACCCTAGCCCTCAACATAACCCTAACCCTAGGTCCAATCGTAACCCTAACCGGATCTTTAACCCTAGCCCTCAACATAACCCTAACCCTAGGTCCAATCGTAACCCTAACCGGATCTCTAACCCTAGCCCTCAACATAACCCTAACCCTAGGTCCAATCGTAACCCTAACCGGATCTCTAACCCTAGCCCTCAACATAACCCTATCCCTAGGTCCAATCGTAACCCTAACCGGATCTCTAAGCCTAGCCCTCAAAATAACCCTAACCCTAGTCCAATCGTACGCATAACCGGATCTCTAACCCTAGCTCTCAACATAACCCTAACCCTAGGTCCAATCGTAAGCATAACCGGATCTCTAAACCTAGCCCTCAACATAACCCTAACCCTAGGTCCAAGCGTAAACCTAACCGGATCTCTAACCCTAGCCCTCAACATAACCCTAACCCTAGGTCCAATCGTAACCCTAACCGGATCTCTAAACCTAGCCTTCAACATATCCCTAACCCTAGGTCCAATCGTAAACATAACCGGATCTCTAACCCTAGCCCTCAACATAACCCTAACCCTAGGTCCAATCGTAACCCTAACCGGATCTCTAACCCTAGCCCTCAACATAACCCTAACCCTAGGTCCAATCGTAACCCTAACCGGATCTCTAACCCTAGCCCTCAACATAACCCTAACCCTAGGTCCAATCGTAACCCTAACCGGATCTCTAACCCTAGCCCTCAACATAACCCTAACCCTAGGTCCAATCGTAACCCTAACCGGATCTCTTACCCTAGCCCTCAACATAACCCAAACCCTAGGTCCAATCGTAAACCTAACCGGATCTCTAACCTAGCCCTCAACATAACCCTAACCCTAGGTCCAATCGTAACCCTAACCGGATCTCTAACCCTAGCCCTCAACACAACCCTAACCCTAGGTCCAATCGTAACCCTAACCGGATCTCTAACCCTAGCCCTCAACATAACCCTAATCCTACGTCCAATCGTAACCCTAACCGGAACTCTAACCCTAGCCCTCAACATAACCCTAACCCTAGGTCCAATCGTAACCCTAACCGGATCTCTAACCCTAGCCCTCAACATAACCCTAACACTAGGTCCAATCGTAACCCTAACCGGATCGTTAACCCTAGCCCTCAACATAACCCTAACCCTACGTCCAATCGTATGCATAACCGGATCTCTAACCCTAGCCCTCAACATAACCCTAACCCTAGGTCCAATTGTAACCCTAACCGGATCTTTAACCCTAGCCCTCAACATAACCCTAACCCTAGGTCCAATCGTAACCCTAACCGGATCTCTAACCCTAGCCCTCAACATAACCCTAACCCTAGGTCCAATCGTAACCCTAACCGGATCTCTAACCCTAGCCCTCAACATAACCCTATCCCTAGGTCAAATCGTAACCCTAACCGGATCTCTAACCCTAGCCCTCAAAATAACCCTAACCCTAGTCCAATCGTACGTATAACCGGATCTCTAACCCTAGCTCTCAACATAACCCTAACCCTAGGTCCAATCGTAAGCATAACCGGATCTCTAACCCTAGCCCTCAACATAACCCTAACCCTAGGTCCAAGCGTAAACCTAACCGGATCTCTAACCCTAGCCCTCAACATAACCCTAACCCTAGGTCCAATCGTAACCCTAACCGGATCTCTAAACCTAGCCTTCAACATATCCCTAACCCTAGGTGCAATCGTAAACATAACCGGATCTCTAACCCTAGCCCTCAACATAACCCTAACCCTAGGTCCAATCGTAACCCTAACCGGATCTCTAACCCTAGCCCTCAACATAACCCTAACACTAGGTCCAATCGTAACCCTAACCGGATCGTTAACCCTAGCCCTCAACATAACCCTAACCCTACGTCCAATCGAATGCATAACCGGATCTCTAACCCTAGCCCTCAACATAACCCTAACCCTAGGTCCAATCGTAACCCTAACCGGATCTTTAACCCTAGCCCTCAACATAACCCTAACCCTAGGTCCAATCGTAACCCTAACCGGATCTCTAACCCTAGCCCTCAACATAACCCTAACCCTAGGTCCAATCGTAACCCTAACCGGATCTCTAACCCTAGCCCTCAACATAACCCTATCCCTAGGTCAAATCGTAACCCTAACCGGATCTCTAACCCTAGCCCTCCAAATAACCCTAACCCTAGTCCAATCGTACGTATAACCGGATCTCTAACCCTAGCTCTCAACATAACCCTAACCCTAGGTCCAATCGTAACCCTAACCGGATCTCTAACCCTAGCCCTCAACATAACCCTAACCCTAGGTCCAATCGTAACCCTAACCGGATCTCTAACCCTAGCTCTCAACATAACCCTAACCCTAGGTCCAATCGTAACCCTAACCGGATCTCTAACCCTAGCCCTCAACATAACCCTAACCCTAGGTCCAATCGTAACCCTAAACGGATCTCTAACCCTGGCCCTCAACATAACCCTAACCCTAGGTCCAGTCGTAAGCATAACCGGATCTCTAACCCTGGCCCTCAACATAACCCTAATCCTAGGTCCAATCGTAACCCTAACCGGATCTCTAACCCGAGCCCTCAACATAACCCTAACCCTAGGTCCAATCGTAACCCTAACCGGATCTCTAACCCTAGCCCTCAACATAACCCTAACCCTAGGTCCAATCGTAACCCTAACCGGATCTCTAACCCTAGCCCTCAACATAACCCTAAACCGAGGTCCAATCGTAACGCTAACCGGATCTCTAACCCTAGCCCTCAACATAACCCTAACCCTAGGTCCATTCGTAACCCTAACCGGATCTCCAACCCTAGCCCTCAACATAACCCTAACCCTAGGTCCAATCGTAACCCTAACCGGATCTCTAACCCTAGCCCTCAAAATAACCCTAACCCTAGGTCCAATCGTACGCATAACCGGATCTCTAACCCTAGCCCTCAACATAACCCTAACCCTAGGTCCAATCGTAAGCATAACCGGATCTCTAACCCTAGCCCTCAACATAACCCTAACCCTAGGTCCAAGCGTAAACCTAACCGGATCTCTAACCCTAGCCCTCAACATAACCCTAACCCTAGGTCCAATCGTAACCCTAACCGGATCTCTAAACCTAGCCCTCAACATATCCCTAACCCTAGGTCCAATCGTAAGCATAACCGGATCTCTAACCCTAGCCCTCAACATAACCCTAACCCTAGGTCCAATCGTAACCCTAACCGGATCTCTAACCCTAGCCCTCAACATAACCCTAACCCTAGGTCCAATCGTAACCCTAACCGGATCTCTAACCCTAGCCCTCAACATAACCCTAACCCTAGGTCCAATCGAAACCCTAACCGGATCTCTAACCCTAGCCCTCAACATAACCCTAACCCTAGGTCCAATCGTAACCCTAACCGGATCTCTTACCCTAGCCCTCAACATAACCCTAACCCTAGGTCCAATCGTAAACCTAACCGGATCTCTAACCTAGCCCTCAACATAACCCTAACCCTAGGTCCAATCTTAACCCTAACCGGATCTCTAACTCTAGCCCTCAACATAACCCTAACCCTAGGTCCAATCGTAACCCTAAACGGATCTCTAACCCTGGCCCTCAACATAACCCTAACCCTAGGTCCAATCGTAAGCATAACTGGATCTCTAACCCTGGCACTCAACATAACCCTAACCCTAGGTCCAATCGTAACCCTAACCGTATCTCTAACCCTAGCCCTCAACATAACCCTAACCCTAGGTCCAATCGTAACCCTAACCGGATCTCTAACCCTAGCCCTCAACATAACCCTAACCCTAGGTCCAATCGTAACCCTAACCGGATCTCTAACCCTAGCCCTCAACATAACCCTAAACCGAGGTCCAATCGTAACGCTAACCGGATCTCTAACCCTAGCCCTCAACATAACCCTAACCCTAGGTCCAATCGTAACCCTAACCGGATCTCCAACCCTAGCCCTCAACATAACCCTAACCCTAGGTCCAACGAAACTCTAAACGGATCTCTAACCCTAGCCCTAAACATAACCCTAACCCTAAGTCAAATCTTAACCCTAATCGGATCTCTAATGCTATCCCTCAAAATAACCCTAATCCTAGGTCCAATAGTAACCCTAACCGGATCTCTAACCTTAGCCCTCAACATAACCCTAACCCTAGGTCCAATCTTAACCCTAACCGGATCTCTAACCATAGCCCTCAACATCACCCTAACCCTAGGTCCAATCGTAACTCTAACCGGATCTCTAACCCTAGCCCTCAACATAACCCTAATCCTAGGTCCAATCGTAACCCTAACCGAATCTCTAACCCTAGCCCTCAACATAACCCTAATCCTAGGTCCAATCGTAACCCTAACCGGATATCTAACGCTAGCCCTCAACATCACCCTAACCCTAGGTCCAATCTTAACCCTAACCGGATCTCTAACCCTAGCCCTCAACATCACCCTAACCCTAGGTCCAATCGTAAGCATAACCGGATCTCTAACCCTGGCCCTCAACATAACCCTAACCCTAGGTCCAATCGTAACCCTAACCGGATCTCTAACCCTAGCCCTCAACATAACCCTAAACCGAGGTCCAATCGTAACGCTAACCGGATCTCTAACCCTAGCCCTCAACATAACCCTAACCCTAGGTCCAATCGTAAGCATAACCGGATCTCTAACCCTGGCCCTCAACATAACCCTAACCCTAGGTCCAATCGTATCCCTAACCGGATCTCTAACCCTAGCCCTCAACATAACCCTAAACCGAGGTCCAATCGTAACCCTAACCGGATCTCTAACCCTAGCCCTCAACATAACCCTAAACCTAGGTCCAATCGTAAGCATAACCGGATCTCTAACCCTAGCCCTCAACATAACCCTAACCCTAGGTCCAATCGTACCCCTAACCGGATCTCTAACCCTAGCCCTCAACATAACCCTAACCCTAGGTCCAATCATAAGCATAACCGGATCTCTAAACCTTGCCGTCAACATAACCCTAACCCTAGGTCCAATCGTACCCCTAACCGGATCTCTAACCCTAGCCCTCAACATAACCCTAACCCTAGGTCCAATCGTAACCCTAACCGGATCGCTAACCCTAGCCCTCAACATAACCCTAACCCTAGGTCCAATCATAAGCATAACCGGATATCTAAACCTAGCCGTCAACATAACCCTAACCCTAGGTCCAATCGTAACCCTAACCGGATCTCTAACCCTAGCCCTCAACATAACCCTAACCCTAGGTCCAATCGTAACCCTAACCGGAACTCTAACCCTAGCCCTCAACATAACCCTCACCCTAGGTCCAATCGTAACCTTAACCGGATCTCTAACCCTAGCCCTCAACATAACCCTAACCCTAGGTCCAATCGTAACCCTAACCGGATCTCTAACCCTAGCCCTCAACATAAAACTAACCCTAGGTCCAATCGTAACCATAACCGGATCTCTAACCCTAGCCCTCAACATAAAACTAACCCTAGGTCCAATCGTAACCCTAACCGGATCTCTAACCCTAGCCCTCAACATAAAACTAACCCTAGGTCCAATCGTAACCCTAACCGGATCTCTAACCTTAGCCCTCAACATAACCCTAACCCTAGGTCCAATCTTAACCCTAACCGGATCTCTAACCATAGCCCTCAACATCACCCTAACCCTAGGTCCAATCGTAACTCTAACCGGATCTCTAACCCTAGCCCTCAACATAACCCTAATCCTAGGTCCAATCGTAACCCTAACCGGATCTCTAACCCTAGCCTTCAACATAACCCTAATCCTAGGTCCAATCGTAACCCTAACCGGATCTCTAACGCTAGCCCTCAACATCACCCTAACCCTAGGTCCAATCTTAACCCTAACCGGATCTCTAACCCTAGCCCTCAACATCACCCTAACCCTAGGTCCAATCTTAACCCTAACCGGATCTCTAGCCCTAGCCCTCAACATAACCCTAACCCTAGGTCCAATCGTAAGAATAACCGGATCTCTAAACCTGGCCCTCAACATAACCCTAACCCTAGGTCCAATCGTAACCCTAACCGGATCTCTAACCCTAGCCCTCAACATAACCCTAACCCTAGGTCCAATCGTAAGCATAACCGGATCTCTAACCCTAGCCCTCAACATAACCCTAACCCTAGGTCCAATTGTAACCCTAACCGGATCTCTATCCCTGCCCTCAAAATAAGCCTAACCCTAGGTCCAATTGAATCCCTAACCGGATCTCTAATCCTAGCCCTCAACATAACCCTAACCCTAGGTCCAATCGTAACCCTAACCGGATCTCTAACCCTAGCCCTCAACATAACCCTAAACCGAGGTCCAATCGTAACCCTAACCGAATCTCTAACCCTAGCCCTCAACATAACCCTAAACCTAGGTCCAATCGTAAGCATAACCGGATCTCTAACCCTAGCCCTCAACATAACCCTAACCCTAGGTCTAATCGTACCCCTAACCGGATCTCTAACCCTAGCCCTCAACATAACCCTAACCCTAGGTCCAATCATAAGCATAACCGGATCTCTAAACCTAGCCGTCAACATAACCCTAACCCTAGGTCCAATCGTACCCCTAACCGGATCTCTAACCCTAGCCCTCAACATAACCCTAACCCTAGGTCCAATCGTAACCCTAACCGGATCGCTAACCCTAGCCCTCAACATAACCCTAACCCTAGGTCCAATCATAAGCATAACCGGATCTCTAAACCTAGCCGTCAACATAACCCTAACCCTAGGTCCAATCGTAACCCTAACCGGATCTCTAACCCTAGCCCTAAACATAACCCTAACCCTAGGTCCAATCGTAACCCTAACCGGATCTCTAACCCTAGCCCTCAACATAACCCTCACCCTAGGTCCTATAGTAACCCTAACCGGATCTCTAACCCTAGCCCACAACATAACCCTAACCCTAGGTCCAATGGTAACCCTAACCGGATCTCTAAGACTAGCCCTCAACATAAAACTAACCCTAGGTCCAATCGTAACCCTAACCGGATCTCTAACCCTAGCCCTCAACATAACACTAACCCTAGGTCCAATCGTAACCCTAACCGGATCTCTAACCTTAGCCCTCAACATAACCCTAACCATAGGTCCAATCGTAACCCTAACCGGATCTCTAACCCCAGCCCTCAACATAACACTAACCCTAGGTCCAATCGTAACCCTAACCGGATCTCTAACCCTAGCCCTCAACATAACCCTAACCCTAGGTCCAATCGTAACCCTAACCGGATCTCTAACCCTAGCCCTCAACATAACCCTAACCCTAGGTCCAATCGTAAGCATAACCGGATCTCCAACCCTAGCCCTCAACATAACCCTAACCCTAGGTCCAATCGTAACCCTAACCGGATCTCTAACCCTAGCAGTCAACATAACCCTAACCCTAGTTCCAATCGTAACCCTAACCGGATCTCTAACCCTAGCCCTCAACATAACCCTAACCCTAGGTCCAATCGTAACCCTAACCGGATCTCTAACCCTAGCCCTCAACATAACCCTAAACCGAGGTCCAATCGTAACCCTAACCGGATCTCTAACCCTAGCCCTCAACATAACCCTAACCCTAGGTCCAATCGTAACCCTAACCGGATCTCTAACCCTAGCCCTCAACATAACCCTAACCCTATGTCCAATCGTAAGCATAACCGGATCTCTAACTCTAGCCCTCACCATAGCCCTAACCCTAGGTCCAATCGTAACCCTAACCGGATCGCTAACCCTAGCCCTCAACATCACCCTAACGCTAGGTCCAATCTTAACCCTAACCGGATCTCTAACCCTAGCCCTCAACATAACCCTAACCCTAGGTCCAATCGTAAGCATAACCGGATCTCTAACCCTGGCCCTCAACATAACCCTAACCCTAGGTCCAATCGTAACCCTAACCGGATCTCTAACCCTAGCCCTCAACATAACCCTAACCCTAGGTCCAATCGTAAGCATAACCGGATCTCTAACCCTGGCCCTCAACATAACCCTAACCCTAGGTCCAATCGTATCCCTAACCGGATCTCTAACCCTAGCCCTCAACATAACCTTAAACCGAGGTCCAATCGTAACCCTAACCGGATCTCTAACCCTAGCCCTCAACATAACCCTAAACCTAGGTCCAATCGTAAGCATAACCGGATCTCTAACCCTAGCCCTCAACATAACCCTAACCCTAGGTCCAATCGTACCCCTAACCGGATCTCTAACCCTAGCCCTCAACATAACCCTAACCCTAGGTCCAATCATAAGCATAACCGGATCTCTAAACCTAGCCGTCAACATAACCCTAACCCTAGGTCCAATCGTACCCCTAACCGGATCTCTAACCCTAGCCCTCAACATAACCCTAACCCTAGGTCCAATCGTAACCCTAACCGGATCGCTAACCCTAGCCCTCAACATAACCCTAACCCTAGGTCCAATCATAAGCATAACCGGATATCTAAACCTAGCCGTCAACATAACCCTAACCCTAGGTCCAATCGTAACCCTAACCGGATCTCTAACCCTAGCCCTCAACATAACCCTAACCCTAGGTCCAATCGTAACCCTAACCGGAACTCTAACCCTAGCCCTCAACATAACCCTCACCCTAGGTCCAATCGTATCCCTAACCGGATCTCTAACCCTAGCCCTCAACATAACCCTAACCCTAGGTCCAATCGTAACCCTAACCGGATCTCTAACCCTAGCCCTCAACATAAAACTAACCCTAGGTCCAATCGTAACCATAACCGGATCTCTAACCCTAGCCCTCAACATAAATCTAACCCTAGGTCCAATCGTAACCCTAACCGGATCTCTAACCCTAGCCCTCAACATAAAACTAACCCTAGGTCCAATCGTAACCCTAACCGGATCTCTAACCTTAGCCCTCAACATAACCCTAACCCTAGGTCCAATCTTAACCCTAACCGGATCTCTAACCATAGCCCTCAACATCACCCTAACCCTAGGTCCAATCGTAACTCTAACCGGATCTCTAACCCTAGCCATCAACATAACCCTAATCCTAGGTCCAATCGTAACCCTAACCGGATCTCTAACCCTAACCTTCAACATAACCCTAATCCTAGGTCCAATCGTAACCCTAACCGGATCTCTAACGCTAGCCCTCAACATCACCCTAACCCTAGGTCCAATCTTAACCCTAACCGGATCTCTAACCCTAGCCCTCAACATCACCCTAACCCTAGGTCCAATCTTAACCCTAACCGGATCTCTAACCCTAGCCCTCAACATAACCCTAACCCTAGGTCCAATCGTAAGCATAACCGGATCTCTAAACCTGGCCCTCAACATAACCCTAACCCTAGGTCCAATCGTAACCCTAACCGGATCTCTAACCCTAGCCCTCAACATAACCCTAACCCTAGGTCCAATCGTAAGCATAACCGGATCTCTAACCCTAGCCCTCAACATAACCCTAACCTTAGGTCCAATTGTAACCCTAACCGGATCTCTAACCCTGCCCTCAACATAACCCTAACCCTAGGTCCAATTGTATCCCTAACCGGATCTCTAACCCTAGCCCTCAACATAACCCTAACCCTAGGTCCAATCGTAACCCTAACCTGGATCTCTAACCCTAGCCCTCAACATAACCCTAAACCGAGGTCCAATCGTAACCCTAACCGAATCTCTAACCCTAGCCCTCAACATAACCCTAAACCTAGGTCCAATCGTAAGCATAACCGGATCTCTAACCCTAGCCCTCAACATAACCCTAACCCTAGGTCTAATCGTACACCTAACCGGATCTCTAACCCTAGCCCTCAACATAACCCTAACCCTAGGTCCAATCATAAGCATAACCGGATCTCTAAAACTAGCCGTCAACATAACCCTAACCCTAGGTCAAATCGTACCCCTAACCGGATCTCTAACCCTAGCCCTCAACATCACCCTAACCCTAGGTCCAATCGTAACCCTAACCGGATCGCTAACCCTAGCCCTCAACATAACCCTAACCCTAGGTCCAATCATAAGCATAACCGGATCTCTAAACCTAGCCGTCAACATAACCCTAACCCTAGGTCCAATCGTAAGCATAACCGGATCTCTAACCCTAGCCCTAAACATAACCCTAACTCTAGGTCCAATCGTAACCCTAACTGGATCTCTAACCCTAGCCCTCAACATAACCCTCACCCTATGTCCAATAGTAACCCTAACCGGATCTCTAACCCTAGCCCACAACATAACCCTAACCCTAGGTCCAATCGTAACCCTAACCGGATCTCTAACCCTAGCCCTCAACATAACACTAACCCTAGGTCCAATCGTAACCCTAACCGGATCTCTAAGCTTAGCCCTCAACATAACCCTAACCATAGGTCCAATCGTAACCCTAACCGGATCTTTAACCCCAGCCCTCAACATAACACTAACCCTAGGTCCAATCGTAACCCTAACCGGATCTCTAACCCTAGCCCTCAACATAACCCTAACCCTAGGTCCAATCGTAACCCTAACCGGATCTCTAACCCTAGCCCTCAACATAACCCTAACCCTAGGTCCAATCGTAAGCATAACCGGATCTCCAACCCTACCCCTCAACATAACCCTAACCCTAGGTCCAATCGTAACCCTAACCGGATCTCTAACCCTAGCCCTCAACATAACCCTAACCCTAGTTCCAATCGTAACCCTAACCGGATCTCTAACCCTAGCCCTCAATATAACCCTAACCCTAGGTCCAATCGTAACCCTAACCGGATCTCTAACCCTAGCCCTCAACATAACCCTAAACCGAGGTCCAATCGTAACCCTAACCGGATCTCTAACCGTAACCCTCAACATAACCCTAAACCTAGGTCCAATCGTAAGCATAACCGGATCTCTAACCCTAGCCCTCAACATAACCCTAACCCTAGGTCCAATCGTAACCCTAACTGGATCTCTAACCCTAGCCCTCAACATAACCCTAACCCTATGTCCAATCGTAAGCATAACCGGATCTCTAACTCTAGCCCTCACCATAGCCCTAACCCTAGGTCCAATCGTAACGCTAACCGGATCGCTAACCCTAGCCCTCAACATAACCCTAACCCTAGGTCCAATCGTAACCCTAACCGGATCTCTAACCCTAGCCCTCAACATAACCCTAACCCTAGGTCCAATCGTAACCCTAACCGGATCTCTAAACCCTAGCCCTCAACATAACCCTAACCCTAGGTCCAATCGTAACCCTATCCGGATCTCTAACCCTAGCCCTCAACATAACCCGAACCCTAGGTCCAATCGTAACCCTAACCGGATCTCTAACCCTAGCCCTCAACATCACCCTAACCCTAGGTCCAATCTTAACCCTAACCGGATCTCTAACCCTAGCCCTCAACATCATCCTAACCCTAGGTCCAATCTTAACCCTAACCGGATCTCTAACCCTAGCCCTCAACATAACCCTAACCCTAGGTCCAATCGTAAGCATAACCGGATCTCTAACCCTGGCCCTCAACATAACCCTAACCCTATGTCCAATCGTAACCCTAAACGGATCTCTAACCCTAGCCCTCAACATAACCCTAACCCTAGGTCCAATCGTAAGCATAACCGGATCTCTAACCCTAGCCCTCAACATAACCCTAACCCTAGGTCCAATCGTAAGCATAACCGGATCTCTAAACCTAGCCCTCAACATAACCCTAACCCTAGGTCCAATTGTAACCCTAACCGGATCTCTAACCCTGCCCTCAACATAACCCTAACCCTAGGTCCAATTGTATCCCTAACCGGATCTCTAATCCTAGCCCTCAACATAACCCTAACCCTAGGTCCAATCGTAACCCTAACCGGATCGCTAACCCTAGCCCTCAACATAACCCTAACCCTAGGTCCAATCGTACCCTTAACCGGATCTCTAACCCTAGCCCTCAACATAACCCTAACCCTAGGTCCAATCGTAACCCTAACCGGATCGCTAACCCTAGCCCTCAACATAACCCTAAACCGAGGTCCAATCGTAACCCTAACCGGATCTCTAACCCTGCCCTCAACATAACGCTAACCCTAGGTCCAATTGTATCCCTAACCGGATCTCTAATCCTAGCCCTCAACATAAACCTAACCCTAGGTCCAATCGTAAGCATAACCGGATCTCTAACCCTAGCCCTCAACATAACCCTAACCCTAGGTCCAATCGTAACCCTAACCGGATCTCTAACCCTAGCCCTCACCATAACCCTAACCCTAGGTCCAATCGTAACCCTAACCGGATCTCTAACCCTAGCCCTCAACATAACCCTAACCCTAGGTCCAATCGTAACCCTAACCGGATCTCTAACTCTAGCCCTCAACATAACCCTAACCCTAGGTCCAATCGTAACCCTAACCGGATCTCTAACCCTAGCCCTCAACATAACCCTAACCCTAGGTCCAATCGTAACCCTAACCGGATCTCTAACCCTAGCCCTCAACATAACCCTACCCTAGGTCCAATCATAAGCATAACCGGATCTCTAACCCTAGCCCTCAACATAACCCTAAACCTAGGTCCAATCGTAACCCTAACCGGATCTCTAACCCTAGCCCTCATCATAACCCTAACCCTAGGTCCAATCGTAACCATAACCGGATCTCTAACCCTAGCCCTCAACATAACCCTAACACTAGGTCCAATCGTAAGCATAACCGGATCTCCAACCCTAGCCCTCAACACAACCCTAACCCTAGGTCCAATCGTAACCCTAACCGGATCTCTAACCCTAGCCCTCACCATAACCCTAACCCTAGGTCCAATCGTAACCCTAACCGGATCACCAACCCTAGCCCTCAACATAACCCTAACCCTAGGTCCAATCGTAACCCTAACCGGATCTCTAACCCTAGCCCTCAACATAACCCTAAACCGAGGTCCAATCGTAACCCTAACCGGATCTCTAATCCTAGCCCTCAACATAACCCTAAACCTAGGTCCAATCGTAAGCATAACCGGATCTCTAACCCTAGCCCTCAACATAACCCTAACCCTAGGTCCAATCGTAACCCTAACCGGATCTCTAACCCTAGCCCTCAACATAACCCTAACACTAGGTCCAATCGTAAGCATAACCGGATCTCTAACTCTAGCCCTCACCATAACCCTAACCCTAGGTCCAATCGTAACCCTAACCGGATCGTTAACCCTAGCCCTCAACATAACCCTAACCCTAGGTCCAATCGTAACCCTAACCGGATCTCTAACCCTAGCCCTCAACATCACCCTAACCCTAGGTCCAATCGTAACCCTAACCGGAACTCTAACCCTAGCCCTCAACATAACCCTAACCCTAGGTTCAATCGTACCCCTAACCGGATCTCTAACCCTAGCCCTGAACATAACCCTAAC
Organism: Miniopterus natalensis; assembly: GCF_054644295.1. Classification (NCBI taxonomy): domain Eukaryota; kingdom Metazoa; phylum Chordata; class Mammalia; order Chiroptera; family Miniopteridae; genus Miniopterus; species Miniopterus natalensis. Next base: position 943,365 of record NC_142086.1, on the reverse strand, counting down.
CCTAAGTCCAATCGTAACCCTAACCGGATCTCTAACCCTAGGCCTCAACATAACCCTAACCCTAGGTCCAATCGTAACCCTAACCGGATCACTAACCCTAGTCCTCAACATAACTCTAAACCTAGGTCCCATCGTAACCCTAACGGTATCGCTAACCCTAGCCCTCAACATAACCCTAACCCTAGGTCCAATCGTAACCCTAACCGGATCTCTAACCCTAGCCCTCAACATAACCCTAAACCGAGATCCAATCGTAAGCATAACCGGATCTCTAACCCTAGCCCTCAACATAACCCTAACCCTAGGTCCAATCGTACCCCTAACCGGATCTCTAACCCTAGCCCTCAACATAACCCTAACCCTAGGTCCAATCATAAGCATAACCGGATCTCTAACCCTAGTCCTCAACATAACCCTAACCCTAGGTCTAATCGTAACCCTAACCGGATCTCTAACCCTAGCCCTCAACATAACCCTAACCCTAGGTCCAATCGGAACCCTAAACGGATCTGTATACCTACCCCTCAACATAACCGTAACCCTAGGTCCAATCGGAACCCTAACAGGATCTCTACCCCTCGCCCTCAACATAACCCTAACACTAGGACCAATCGGAACCTTAACCGGATCTCTAACCCTAGCCCTCAACATCATCCTAACCCTAGGTCCAATCTTAACCCTAACCGGATCTCTAACCCTAGCCCTCAACATAACCCTAACCCTAGGTCCAATCGTAAGCATAACCGGATCTCTAACCCTGGCCCTCAACATAACCCTAACCCTATGTCCAATCGTAACCCTAAACGGATCTCTAACCCTAGCCCGCAACATAACCCTAACCCTAGGTCCAATCGTAAGCATAACCGGATCTCTAACCCTAGCCCTCAACATAACCCTAACCCTAGGTCCAATCGTAAGCATAACCGGATCTCTAAACCTAGCCCTCAACATAACCCTAACCCTAGGTCCAATTGTAACCCTAACCGGATCTCTAACCCTGCCCTCAACATAACCCTAACCCTAGGTCCAATTGTATCCCTAACCGGATCTCTAATCCTAGCCCTCAACATAACCCTAACCCTAGGTCCAATCGTAACCCTAACCGGATCGCTAACCCTAGCCCTCAACATAACCCTAACCCTAGGTCCAATCGTACCCTTAACCGGATCTCTAACCCTAGCCCTCAACATAACCCTAACCCTAGGTCCAATCGTAACCCTAACCGGATCGCTAACCCTAGCCCTCAACATAACCCTAAACCGAGGTCCAATCGTAACCCTAACCGGATCTCTAACCCTGCCCTCAACATAACGCTAACCCTAGGTCCAATTGTATCCCTAACCGGATCTCTAATCCTAGCCCTCAACATAAACCTAACCCTAGGTCCAATCGTAAGCATAACCGGATCTCTAACCCTAGCCCTCAACATAACCCTAACCCTAGGTCCAATCGTAACCCTAACCGGATCTCTAACCCTAGCCCTCACCATAACCCTAACCCTAGGTCCAATCGTAACCCTAACCGGATCTCTAACCCTAGCCCTCAACATAACCCTAACCCTAGGTCCAATCGTAACCCTAACCGGATCTCTAACTCTAGCCCTCAACATAACCCTAAACCTAGGTCCAATCGTAACCCTAACCGGATCTCTAACCCTAGCCCTCATCATAACCCTAACCCTAGGTCCAATCGTAACCATAACCGGATCTCTAACCCTAGCCCTCAACATAACCCTAACACTAGGTCCAATCGTAAGCATAACCGGATCTCCAACCCTAGCCCTCAACACAACCCTAACCCTAGGTCCAATCGTAACCCTAACCGGATCTCTAACCCTAGCCCTCACCATAACCCTAACCCTAGGTCCAATCGTAACCCTAACCGGATCACCAACCCTAGCCCTCAACATAACCCTAACCCTAGGTCCAATCGTAACCCTAACCGGATCTCTAACCCTAGCCCTCAACATAACCCTAAACCGAGGTCCAATCGTAACCCTAACCGGATCTCTAATCCTAGCCCTCAACATAACCCTAAACCTAGGTCCAATCGTAAGCATAACCGGATCTCTAACCCTAGCCCTCAACATAACCCTAACCCTAGGTCCAATCGTAACCCTAACCGGATCTCTAACCCTAGCCCTCAACATAACCCTAACACTAGGTCCAATCGTAAGCATAACCGGATCTCTAACTCTAGCCCTCACCATAACCCTAACCCTAGGTCCAATCGTAACCCTAACCGGATCGTTAACCCTAGCCCTCAACATAACCCTAACCCTAGGTCCAATCGTAACCCTAACCGGATCTCTAACCCTAGCCCTCAACATCACCCTAACCCTAGGTCCAATCGTAACCCTAACCGGAACTCTAACCCTAGCCCTCAACATAACCCTAACCCTAGGTTCAATCGTACCCCTAACCGGATCTCTAACCCTAGCCCTGAACATAACCCTAACCCTAAGTCCAATCGTAACCCTAACCGGATCTCTAACCCTAGGCCTCAACATAACCCTAACCCTAGGTCCAATCGTAACCCTAACCGGATCACTAACCCTAGTCCTCAACATAACTCTAAACCTAGGTCCCATCGTAACCCTAACGGTATCGCTAACCCTAGCCCTCAACATAACCCTAACCCTAGGTCCAATCGTAACCCTAACCGGATCTCTAACCCTAGCCCTCAACATAACCCTAAACCGAGATCCAATCGTAAGCATAACCGGATCTCTAACCCTAGCCCTCAACATAACCCTAACCCTAGGTCCAATCGTACCCCTAACCGGATCTCTAACCCTAGCCCTCAACATAACCCTAACCCTAGGTCCAATCATAAGCATAACCGGATCTCTAACCCTAGTCCTCAACATAACCCTAACCCTAGGTCTAATCGTAACCCTAACCGGATCTCTAACCCTAGCCCTCAACATAACCCTAACCCTAGGTCCAATCGGAACCCTAAACGGATCTGTATACCTACCCCTCAACATAACCGTAACCCTAGGTCCAATCGGAACCCTAACAGGATCTCTACCCCTCGCCCTCAACATAACCCTAACACTAGGACCAATCGGAACCTTAACCGGATCTCTAACCCTAGCCCTCACATAACCCTAACCCTAAGTCCAATCGGAACCCTAACTGGATCCCTAACCCTAGCCCTCAACATAACACTAACCCTAGGTCCAATCGGAACAGTAAACGGATATCTAACCCTAACCCTCAACATAACCCTAACCCTTGGTCCAATCGGAACCCTAACCGGATCTCTAACCCTAGCCCTCAACATAACCCTAACCCTTGGTCCAATTGGAAACCTAACCGGATCTCTAACCCTCGACCTCAACATAACCCTAATCCTAGGTCCAATCGGAACCGTAACCGGATCTCTACCCTCGCCCTCAACATAACCCTAACCATAGGTCCAATCGGAACCCTAGCCGGTTCTCTACCCCTCGCCCTCAACATAACCCTAACCCTAGGCCCAATCGGAACCCTAACAGGATCTCTACCCCTCGCCTTCAACATAACCCTAACACTAGGACCAATCGGAACCGTAACCGGATCTCTAACCCTGGCCCTCAACATAACCCTAACCCTAGGTCCAATCGGAACCCTAACCGGATCTCTAAACCTAGCCCTCAACATAACCCTAACCCTAGGTCCAATCGGAACCCTAACTGGATCCCTAACCCTAGCCCTCAACATAACACTAACCCTAGGTCCAATCGGAACAGTAAACGGATATCTAACCCTAACCCTCAACATAACCCTAACCCTTGGTCCAATCGGAACCCTAACCGGATCTCTAAACCTAGCCCTCAACATAACCCTAACCCTTGGTCCAATTGGAAACCTAACCAGATCTCTAACCCTCGACCTCAACAAAACCCTAATCCTAGGTCCAATCGGAACCGTAACCGGATCTCTACACCTCGCCCTCAACATAACCCTAACCATAGGTCCATTCGGAACCCTAGCCGGTTCTCTACCCCTCGCCCTCAACATAACCCTAACCCTAGGTCCAATCGGAAGCCTAACCAGACCTCTAACCCTCGCCCTCAACATAACCCTAACCCTAAGCCCAATCGGAACCCTAACAGGATCTCTACCCCTCGCCCTCAACATAACCCTAACACTAGGACCAATCGGAGCCCTAACCGGATCTCTAACCCTAGCCCTCAACATAACCCTAACCCTAGGTCCAATAGGAACCCTAACAGGATCTCTAAACCTAGCCCTCAACATAACCCTAACCCTAGGTCCAATCGGAACCCTAACCGGATCTCTAAACCTAGCCCTCAACATAACCCTAACCCTAGGTACAATCGGAACCCTAACCGGATCTCTAACGCTAGCCCACAACATAACCCTAACCCTAGGTCCAATCGGAACCCTAACCGGATCTGTATACCTAACCCTCAACATAACCCTAACCCTTGGTCCAATCGGAAACCTAAGCAGATCTCTAACCCTCGCCCTCAACATAACCCTAACCCTAGGTCCAATCGGAACCCTAACCGGATCTCTAACCCTAGCCCTCAACATAACCCTAACCCTAAGTCCAATCGGAATCCTAGCCGGTTCTCTACCCCTCGCCCTCAACATAACCCTAACCCTAGGTCCAATCGGAACCCTAACCAGATCTCTAACCATCGCCCTCAACATAACCCTAACCCTAGGTCGAATCGGAACCCTAACCGGATCTGTGTCCTTAGCCCTCAACATAACACTAACCCTAGGTCCAATCGGAACCCTAACCGGATCTCTACCCCTCGCCCTCAACATAACCCTAACCCTAGGTCCAATCGGAACCCTAACCGGATCTCTATCCCTAGCCCTCAACATAACCCTAACCCTAGGTCCAATCGGAACCCTAACCGGATCTGTATACCTACCCCTCAACATAACACTAACCCTAGGTCCAATCGGAACCATGACAGGACCTCTACCCCTCGCCCTCAACATAACCCTAACACTAGGACCAATCGGAACCCTAACCGGATCTCTAACCCTAGCCCTCAACATAACCCTAACCCTAGGTCCAATCGGAACCCTAACCGGATCTCTACCCCTCGCCCTCATCATAACCCTAACCCTAGGTCCAATCGGAACCCTAACCGGATCTCTATCCCTATCCCTCAACATAACCCTAACCCTAGGTCCAATCGGAACCCTAAACGGATATCTAACCCTAGCCCTCAACATAACCCTAACCCTAGGTCCAATCGGAACCCTAACCGGATATCTAACCCTAGCCCTCTACATAACCCTAACCCTAGTTCCAATCGTAACCCTAACAGGATCTCTAACCCAGACCGCAATATAACCCTAACCCTAGGTCCAATCGGAACCCTAAACGGATATCTAACCCTAGCCCTCAACATAAACCTAACCCTAGGTCCAATCGGAACCCTAACCGGATATCTAACCCTAACCCTCTACATAACCCTAACCCTAGGTCCAATCGGAACCCTAACCGGATCTCTACCCCTCGCCCTCAACATAACCCTAACCCTTGGTCCAATCGAAACCCTAACCGGATATCTAACACTAGCCCTCAACATAACCCTAACCCTAGGTAATATCGGAAACCTAACCGCATCTCTAACTCTAGCTCTCAACATAACCCTAACCCTAGGTCCAATCGGAACCGTAACCGGATCTCTAATCCTAACCCTCAACATAACCCTAACCCTAGGTCCAATCGGAACCCTAACCGGATCTGTATACCTAGCCCTCAACATAACCCTACCCTAGGTCCAATCGGGACCTAACCGGATCTGTATACCTAGCCCAAAACATAACCCTAACCCTAGGTCCAATCCGAACCCTAACAGGATCTCTACCCCTTGCCTTCAACATAACCCTAACCCGAGGTCCAATCGGAACCCTAACCGGATCTCTACCCCTCGCCCTCAACATAACCATAAACCTTGGTCCAATCGGAACCCTAACCGGATCTCTAAGCCTAACTCTCAACATAACCCTAACCCTAGGTCCAATCGGAACCCTAACCGGATCTCTAAGCCTAACTCTCAACATAACCCTAACCCTAGGTCCAATCGGAACCCTAGCCGGATCTCTAACCCTAGCCCTCAACATAACCCTAAACCTAGGTCCAATCGGAACCCTAACCGGATTTCTAACCCTAGCCTTCAACATAACCCTAACCCTAGGTACAATCGGAACCCTAACCGGATCTGTATACCTACCCCTCAACATAACACTAACCCTAGGTCCAATCGGAACCCTGACAGGACCTCTACCCCTCGCCCTCAACATAACCCTAACACTAGGACCAATCGGAACCCTAACCGGATCTCTAACCCTAGCCCTCAACATAACCCTAACCCTAGGTCCAATCGGAACCCTAACCGGATCTCTAAACCTAGCCCTCAACATAACCCTAACCCTAGGTCCAATCGGAACCCTAACCGGATCTCTAACCCTAGCCCTCAACATAACCCTAACCCTAGGTTCAATCGGAACCCTAACCGGATCTCTAACGCTAGCCCTCAACATAACCCTAACCCTAGGTCCAATCGGAACCCTAACCGGATCTGTATACCTAGCCCTCAACATAACCCTAACCCGAGGTCCAATCGGAACCCTAACTGGACCTCTAACCCTAGCCCTCAACATAACCCTACCCCTAGGTCCAATCGGAACCCTAACCGGATCTCTAACCCTAGCCCTCAACATAACTCTAACCCGAGGTCCAATCAGAACCCTAACCGGATCTCTAACCCTAGCCCTCAACATAACCCTAACCCTAGGTCCGATCAAAACCCTAACTGGATTTCTAACCCTAGCCCTCAACATAACCCTAACCCTAGGTCCAATCGGAACCCTAACCGGATCTCTAACCCTAGCCCTCAACATAACCCTAACCCTAGGTCCAATCGGAACAGTAAACGGATATCTAACCCTAACCCTCAACATAACCCTTACCCTAGGTACAATCGGAACCCTAACAGGAACTCTACCCCTCGCCCTCAACATAATCCTAACCCTAGGTCCAATCAGAACCCTAACCGGATCTCTATCCCTAGCCCTCAACATAACCATAACCCTAGGTCCAATCGGAACCCTAAACGAATATCTAACCCTAGCCCTCAACATAACCCTAACCCTAGGTCCAATCAGAACCCTAAACGGATATCTAACCCTAGCCCTCAACATAACCCTAACCCTAGGTCCAATCGGAACCCTAACCGGATATCTAACCCTAGCACTCTACATAAACCTAACCCTAGTTCCACTCGGAACCCTAACAGGATCTCTAACCCAGCCCGCAACATAACCCTAACCCTAGGTCCAATCGGAACCCTAACCGGATCTGTATACCTAGCCCTCAACATAACCCTACCCTAGGTCCAATCGGAACCCTAACCGGATCTGTATACCTAGCCCTCAACATAACCCTAACCCTAGGTCCAATCGGAACCCTAACAGGATCTCTACCCCTTGCCCTCAACATAACCCTAACCCGAGGTCCAATCGGAACCCTAACCGGATCTCTACCCCTCGCCCTCAACATAACCCTAAACCTTGGTCCAATCGGACCCCTAACCGGATATCTAACACTACCGTCAACATAACCCTAACCCTAGGTCCAATCGGAACCCTAACCGGATCTCTAACCCTAACTCTCAACATAACCCTAACCCTAGGTCCAATCGGAACCCTAACCGGATCTCTAACCCTAGCCCTCAACATAACCCTAACCCTAGGTCCAATCGTAACCCTAACCGGATCTCTAACCCTAGCCCTCAACATAATCCTAACCCTAGGTCCAATCGTAAGCATAACCGGATCTCTAACCCTAGCCCTCAACATAACCCTAACCCTAGGTCCAATCGTAAGCATAACCGGATCTCCAACCCTAGCCCTCAACACAACCCTAACCCTAGGTCCAATCGTAACCCTAACCGGATCTCTAACCCTAGCCCTCAACATAACCCTAACCCTAGGTCCAATCGTAACCCTAACCGGATCACCAACCCTAGCCCTCAACATAACCCTAACCCTAGGTCCAATCGTAACCCTAACCGGATCTCTAACCCTAACCCTCAACATATCCCTAAACCGAGGTCCAATCGTAAACCTAACCGGATCTCTATCCCTAGCCCTCAACATAACCCTAAACCTAGGTCCAATCGTAAGCATAACCGGATCTCTAACCCTAGCCCTCAACATAACCCTAACCCTAGGTCCAATCGTAACCCTAACCGGATCTCTAACCCTAGCCCTCAACATAACCCTAACCCTAGGTCCAATCGTAAGCATAACCGGATCTCTAACTCTAGCCCTCACCATAACCCTAACCCTAGGTCCAATCGTAACCCTAACCGGATCGTTAACCCTAGCCCTCAACATAACCCTAACCCTAGGTCCAATCGTAACCCTAACCGGATCTCTAACCCTAGCCCTCAACATCACCCTAACCCTAGGTCCAATCGTAACCCTAACCGGAACTCTAACCCTAGCCCTCAACATAACCCTAACCCTAGGTCCAATCGTACCCCTAACCGGATCTCTAACCCTAGCCCTCAACATAACCCTAACCCTAAGTCCAATCGTAACCCTAACCGGATCTCTAACCCTAGCCCTCAACATAACCCTAACCCTAGGTCCAATAGTAACCCTAACCGGATCACTAACCCTAGCCCTCAACATAACCCTTAACCGAGGTCCAATCGTAACCCTAACCGGATCTCTAACCCTAGCCCTCAACATAACCCTAAACCTAGGTCCAATCGTAACCCTAACGGGATCGCTAACCCTAGCCCTCAACATAACCCTAACCCTAGGTCCAATCGTAACCCTAACCGGATCTCTAACCCTAGCCCTCAACATAACCCTAAATCGAGGTCCAATCGTAAGCATAACCGGATCTCTAACCCTAGCCCTCAACATAACCCTAAGCCTAGGTCCAATCGTACCCCTAACCGGATCTCTAACCCTAGCCCTCAACATAACCCTAACCCTAGGTCCAATCATAAGCATAACCGGATCTCTAACCCTAGCCGTCAACAAAACCCTAACCCTAAGTCCAATCGTAAGCATAACCGGATCTCTAACCCTAGCCCTCAACATAACCCTAACCCTAGGTCCAATCGTAACCCTAAACGGATCTGTATACCTACCCCTCAACATAACCCTAACCCTAGGTCCAATCGGAACCCTAACAGGATCTCTACCCCTGGCCCTCAACATAACCCTAACACTAGGACCAATCGGAACCTTAACCGGATCTCTAACCCTAGCCCTCAACATAACCTTAACCCTAGGTCCAATCGGAACCCTAACCGGTTCTCTACCCCTCGCCCTCAACATAACCCTAACCGTAGGTCCAATCGGAACCCTAACCTGATCTCTACCCCTCGCCCTCATCATAACCCTAACCCTAGGTCCAATCGGAACCCTAACCGGATCTCTATCCCTAGCCCTCAACATAACCCTAACCCTAGGTCCAATCGGAACCCTAAACGGATATCTAAACCTAGCCCTCAACATAACCCTAACCCTAGGTCCAATCGGAACCCTAACCGGATATCTAACCCTAGCCCTCTACATAACCCTAACCCTAGTTCCAATCGTAACCCTAACAGGATCTCTAACCCAGACCGCAATATAACCCTAACCCTAGGTCCAATCGGAACCCTAAACGGATATCTAACCCTAGCCCTCAACATAACCCTAACCCTAGGTCCAATCGGAACCCTAACCGGATATCTAACCCTAACCCTCTACATAACCCTAACCCTAGGTCCAATCGGAACCCTAACCGGATCTCTACCCCTCGCCCTCAACATAACCCTAACCCTTGGTCCAATCGAAACCCTAACCGGATATCTAACACTAGCCCTCAACATAACCCTAACCCTAGGTAATATCGGAAACCTAACCGCATCTCTAACTCTAGCTCTCAACATAACCCTAACCCTAGGTCCAATCGGAACCCTAACCGGATCTCTAATCCTAACCCTCAACATAACCCTAACCCTACGTCTAATCGGAACCCTAACCGGATTTCTAACCCTAGTCTTCAACATAACCCTAACCCTAGGTCCAATCGGAACCCTAACCGGATCTGTATACCTAGCCCTCAACAGAACCCTACCCTAGGTCCAATCGGGACCTAACCGGATCTGTATACCTAGCCCAAAATATAACCCTAACCCTAGGTCCAATCCGAACCCTAACAGGATCTCTACCCCTTGCCCTCAACATAACCCTAACCCGAGGTCCAATCGGAACCCTAACCGGATCTCTACCCCTCGCCCTCAACATAACCCTAAACCTTGGTCCAATCGGAACCCTAACCGGGTATCTAACACTAGCCCTCAACATAACCCTAACCCTAGGTCCAATCGGAACCCTAACCGGATCTCTAACCCTAACTCTCAACATAACCCTAACCCTAGGTCCAATCGGAACCCTAACCGGATCTCTAACCCTAGCCCTCAACATAACCCTAAACCTAGGTCCAATCGGAACCCTAACCGGATTTCTAACCCTAGCCTTCAACATAATCCTAACCCTAGGTACAATCGGAACCCTAACCGGATCTGTATACCTACCCCTCAACATAACACTAACCCTAGGTCCAATCGGAACCCTGACAGGACCTCTACCCCTCGCCCTCAACATAACCCTAACACTAGGACCAATCGGAACCCTAACCGGATCTCTAACCCTAGCCCTCAACATAACCCTAACCCTAGGTCCAATCGGAACCCTAACCGGATCTCTAAACCTAGCCCTCAACATAACCCTAACCCTAGGTCCAATCGGAACCCTAACCGGATCTCTAACCCTAGCCCTCAACATAACCCTAAACCTAGGTTCAATCGGAACCCTAACCGGATCTCTAACGCTAGCCCTCAACATAACCCTAACCCTAGGTCCAATCGGAACCCTAACCGGATCTGTATACCTAGCCCTCAACATAACCCTAACCCGAGGTCCAATCGGAACCCTAACTGGACCTCTAACCGTAGCCCTCAACATAACCCTACCCCTAGGTCCAATCGGAACCCTAACCGGATCTCTAACCCTAGCCCTCAACATAACTCTAACCCGAGGTCCAATCAGAACCCTAACCGGATCTCTAACCCTAGCCCTCAACATAACCCTAACCCTAGGTCCGATCAAAACCCTAACTGGATTTCTAACCCTAGCCCTCAACATAACCCTAACCCTAGGTCCAATCGGAACCCTAACCGGATCTCTAACCCTAGCCCTCAACATAACCCTAACCCTAGGTCCAATCGGAACAGTAAACGGATATCTAACCCTAACCCTCAACATAACCCTTACCCTAGGTACAATCGGAACCCTAACAGGAACTCTACCCCTCGCCCTCAACATAATCCTAACCCTAGGTCCAATCAGAACCCTAACCGGATCTCTATCCCTAGCCCTCAACATAACCATAACCCTAGGTCCAATCGGAACCCTAAACGAATATCTAACCCTAGCCCTCAACATAACCCTAACCCTAGGTCCAATCAGAACCCTAAACGGATATCTAACCCTAGCCCTCAACATAACCCTAACCCTAGGTCCAATCGGAACCCTAACCGGATATCTAACCCTAGCACTCTACATAAACCTAACCCTAGTTCCACTCGGAACCCTAACAGGATCTCTAACCCAACCCGCAACATAACCCTAACCCTAGGTCCAATCGGAACCCTAACCGGATCTGTATACCTAGCCCTCAACATAACCCTACCCTAGGTCCAATCGGAACCCTAACCGAATCTGTATACATAGCCCTCAACATAATCCTAACCCTAGGTCCAATCGGAACCCTAACAGGATCTCTACCCCTTGCCCTCAACATAGCCCTAACCCGAGGTCCAATCGGAACCCTAACCGGATCTCTACCCCTCGCCCTCAACATGACCCTAAACCTTGGTCCAATCGGACCCCTAACCGGATATCTAACACTACCCTCAACATAACCCTAACCCTAGGTCCAATCGGAACCCTAACCGGATCTCTAACCCTAACTCTCAACATAACCCTAACCCTAGGTCCAATCGGAACCCTAACCGGATCTCTAACCCTAGCCCTCAACATAACCCTAACCCTAGGTCCAATCGTAACCCTAACCGGATCTCTAACCCTAGCCCTCAACATAATCCTAACCCTAGGTCCAATCGTAAGCATAACCGGATCTCTAACCCTAGCCCTCAAAATAACCCTAACCCTAGGTCCAATCGTAAGCATAACCGGATCTCTAACCCTAGCCCTCAACATAACCCTAACCCTAGGTCCAATCGTAAGCATAACCGGATCTCCAACCCTAGCCCTCAACACAACCCTAACCCTAGGTCCAATCGTAACCCTAACCGGATCTCTAACCCTAGCCCTCAACATAACCCTAACCCTAGGTCCAATCGTAACCCTAACCGGATCACCAACCCTAGCCCTCAACATAACCCTAACCCTAGGTCCAATCGTAACCCTAACCGGATCTCTAACCCTAGCCCTCAACATAACCCTAAACCGAGGTCCAATCGTAACCCTAACCGGATCTCTAACCCTAGCCCTCAACATAACCCTAAACCTAGGTCCAATCGTAAGCATAACCGGATCTCTAACCCTAGCCCTCAACATAACCCTAACCCTAGGTCCAATCGTAACCCTAACCGGATCGTTAACCCTAGCCCTCAACATAACCCTAACCCTAGGTCCAATCGTAACCCTAACCGGATCTCTAACCCTAGCCCTCAACATCACCCTAACCCTAGGTCCAATCGTAACCCTAACCGGAACTCTAACCCTAGCCCTCAACATAACCCTAACCCTAGGTCCAATCGTAAGCATAACCGGATCTCTAACTCTAGCCCTCACCATAACCCTAACCCTAGGTCCAATCGTAACCCTAACCGGATCGTTAACCCTAGCCCTCAACATAACCCTAACCCTAGGTCCAATCGTAACCCTAACCGGATCTCTAACCCTAGCCCTCAACATCACCCTAACCCTAGGTCCAATCGTAACCCTAACCGGAACTCTAACCCTAGCTCTCAACATAACCCTAACCCTAGGTCCAATCGTACCCCTAACCGGATCTCTAACCCTAGCCCTCAACATAACCCTAACCCTAGGTCCAATCGTAACCCTAACCGGATCTCTAACCCTAGCCCTCAACATAACCCTAACCCTAGGTCCAATCGTAACCCTAACCGGATCACTAACCCTAGCCCTCAACATAACCCTTAACCGAGGTCCAATCGTAACCCTAACCGGATCTCTAACCCTAGCCCTCAACATAACCCTAAACCTAAGTCCAATCGTAACCCTAACGGGATCGCTAACCCTAGCCCTCAACATAACCCTAACCCTAGGTCCAATCGTAACCCTAACAGGATCTCTAACCCTAGCCCTCAACATAACCCTAAACCGAGGTCCAATCGTAAGCATAACCGGATATCTAACCCTAGCCCTCAACATAACCCTAAGCCTAGGTCCAATCGTACCCCTAAACGCATCTCTAACCCTAGCCCTCAACATAACCCTAACCCTAGGTCCAATCATAAGCATAACCGGATCTCTAAACCTAGCCCTCAACATAACCCTAACCCTAGGTCCAATCGGAACCCTAACTGGATCCCTAACCCTAGCCCTCAACATAACACTAACCCTCGGTCCAATCGGAACAGTAAACGGATATCTAACCCTAACCCTCAACATAACCCTAACCCTTGCTCCAATCGGAACCCTAACCGGATCTCTAACCCTAGCCCTCAACATAACCCTAACCCTTGGTCCAATTGGAAACCTAACCGGATCTCTAACCCTCGACCTCAACATAACCCTAATCCTAGGTCCAATCGGAACCGTAACCGGATCTCTACACCTCGCCCTCAACATAACCCTAACCATAGATCCAATCGGAACCCTAGCCGGTTCTCTACCCCTCGCCCTCAACATAACCCTAACCCTAGGTCCAATCGGAACCCTAACCAGATCTCTAACCCTCGCCCTCAACATAACCCTAACCCTAGGCCCAATCGGAACCCTAACAGGATCTCTACCCCTCGCCCTCAACATAACCCTAACACTAGGACCAATCGGAACCTTAACCGGATCTCTAAACCTAGCCCTCAACATAACCCTAACCCTAGGTCCATTCGGAACCCTAACCGGATCTCTAAACCTAGCCCTCAACATAACCCTAACCCTAGGTCCAATCGGAACCCTAACTGGATCCCTAACCCTAGCCCTCAACATAACACTAACCCTAGGTACAATCGGAACAGTAAACGGATATCTAACCCTAACCCTCAACATAACCCTAACCCTTAGTCCAATCGGAACCCTAACCGGATCTCTAACCCTAGCCCTCAACATAACCCTAACCCTTGGTCCAATTGGAAACCTAACCGGATCTCTAACCCTCGACCTCAACATAACCCTAATCCTAGGTCCAAACGGAACCGTAACCGGATCTCTACACCTCGCCCTCAACATAACCCTAACCATAGGTCCAATCGGAACCCTAGCCGGTTCTCTACCCCTCGCCCTCAACATAACCATAACCCTAGGTCCAATCGGAACCCTAACCAGATCTCTAACCCTCGCCCTCAACATAACCCTAACCCTAGGCCCAATCGGAACCCTAACAGGATCTCTACCCCTCGCCCTCAACATAACCCTAACACTAGGACCAATCGGAGCCCTAACCGGATCTCTAACCCTAGCCCTTAACATAACCCTAACTCTAGGTCCAATCGGAACCCTAACAGGATCTCTAAACCTAGCCCTCAACATAACCCTAACCCTAGGTCCAATCGGAACCCTAACCGGATCTCTAAACCTAGCCCTCAACATAACCCTAACCCTAGGTACAATCGGAACCCTAACCGGATCTCTAACGCTAGCCCACAACATAACCCTAACCCTAGGTCCAATCGGAACCCTAACCGGATCTGTATACCTAACCCTCAACATAACCCTAACACTTGGTACAATCGGAAACCTAACCAGATCTCTAACCCTCGCCCTCAACAGAACCCTAATCCTAGGTCCAATCGGAACCCTAACCAGATCTCTAACCATCGCCCTCAACATAACCCTAACCCTAGGTCCAATCGGAACCCTAACCGGATTTCTAACCCTAGCCTTCAACATAACCCTAACCCTAGGTCCAATCGGAACCCTAACCGGATCTGTGTCCTTAGCCCTCAACATAACCCTAACCCTAGGTCCAATCGGAACCCTAACCGGATCTCTACCCCTCGCCCTCAACATAACCCTAACCCTAGGTCCAATCGGAACCCTAACCGGATCTCTATCCCTAGCCCTCAACATAACCCTAACCCTAGGTCCAAGCGGAACCCTAAACGGTTATCTAACCCTAGCCCTCAACATAACCCTAACCCTAGGTCCAATCGGAACCCTAACCGGATATCTAACCCTAGCCCTCTACATAACCCTAACCCTAGTTCCAATCGTAACCCTAACAGGATCTCTAACCCAGCCCGCAATATAACCCTAACCCTAGGTCCAATCGGAACCCTAAACAGATATCTAACCCTAGCCCTCAACATAACCCTAACCCTAGGTCCAATCGGAACCCTAACCGGATATCTAACCCTCACCCTCTACATAACCCTAACCCTAGGTCCAATCGGAACCCTAACCGGATCTCTACCCCTCGCCCTCAACATAACCTTAACCCTTGGTCCAATCGAAACCCTAACCGGATATCTAACACTAGCCCTCAACATATCCCTAACCCTAGGTAATATCGGAAACCCAACCGCATCTCTAACTCAAGCTCTCAACATAACCCTAACCCTAGGTCCAATCGGAACCCTAACCGGATCTCTAATCCTAACCCTCAACATAACCCTAACCCTACGTCTAATCGGAACCCTAACCGGATTTCTAACCCTAGTCTTCAACATAACCCTAACCCTAGGTCCAATCGGAACCCTAACCGGATCTGTATACCTAGCCCTCAACATAACCCTACCCTAGGTCCAATCGGGACCTAACCGGATCTGTATACCTAGCCCTCAACATAACCCTAACCCTAGGTCCAATCGGAACCCTAACAGGATCTCTACCCCTTGCCCTCAACATAACCCTAACCCGAGGTCCAATCGGAACCCTAACCGGATCTCTACCCCTCGCCCTCAACATAACCCTAAACCTTGGTCCAATCGGAACCCTAACCGGATATCTAACACTAGCCCTCAACATAACCCTAACCCTAGGTCCAATCGGAACCCTAACCGGATCTCTAAACCTAACTCTCAACATAACCCTAACCCTAGGTCCAATCGGAACCCTAACCGGATCTCTAACCCTAGCCCTCAACATAACCCTAAACCTAGGTCCAATCGGAACCCTAACCGGATTTCTAACCCTAGCCTTCAACATAACCCTAACCCTAGGTCCAATCGGAACCCTAACCGGATCTGTATACCTACCCCTCAACATAACACTAACCCTAGGTCCAATCGGAACCCTGACAGGACCTCTACCCCTCGCCCTCAACATAACCCTAACACTAGGACCAATCGGAACCCTAACCGGATCTCTAACCCTAGCCCTCAACATAACCCTAACCCTAGGTCCAATCGGAACCCTAACCGGATCTCTAAACCTAGCCCTCAACATAACCCTAATCCTAGGTCCAATCGGAACCCTAACCGGATCTCTAACCCTAGCCCTCAACATAACCCTAACCCTAGGTTCAATCGGAACCCTAACCGGATCTCTAACGCTAGCCCTCAACATAACCCTAACCCTAGGTCCAATCGGAACCCTAACCGGATCTGTATACCTAGCCCTCAACATAACCCTAACCCGAGGTCCATTCGGAACCCTAACTGGACCTCTAACCCTAGCCCTCAACATAACCCTAACCCTAGGTCCAATCGGAACCCTAACCGGATCTCTAACCCTAGCCCTCAACATAACCCTAACCTGAGGTCCAATCAGAACCCTAACCGGATCTCTACCCTAGCCCTCAACATAACCCTAACCCTAGGTCCAATCGGAACCCTAACCGGATCTCTAACCCTAGCCCTCAACATAACCCTAAGCCTAGGTCCAATCGGAACAGTAAACGGATATCTAACCCTAACCCTCAACATAACCCTTACCCTAGGTACAATCGGAACCCTAACAGGAACTCTACCCCTCGCCCTCAACATAACCCTAACCCTAGGTCCAATCAGAACCCTAACCGGATCTTTATCCCTATCCCTCAACATAACCATAACCCTAGGTCCAATCGGAACCCGAAACGAATATCTAACCCTAGCCCTCAACATAACCCTAACCCTAGGTCCAATCGGAACCCTAACCGGATATCTAACCCTAGCACTCTACATAACCCTAACCCTAGTTCCACTCGGAACCCTAACAGGATCTCTAACCCAGCCCGCAACATAACCCTAACCCTAGGTCCAATCGGAACCCTAACCGGATCTGTATACCTAGCCCTCAACATAACCCTACGCTAGGTCCAATCGGAACCCTAACCGGATCTGTATACCTACCCCTCAACATAACACTAACCCTAGGTCCTATCTGAACCCTGACAGGACCTCTACCCCTCGCCCTCAACATAACCCTAACACTAGGACCAATCGGAACCCTAACCGGATCTCTAACCCCAGCCCTCAACATAACCCTAACCCTAGGTCCAATCGGAACCCTAACCGGATCTCTAAACCTAGCCCTCAACATAACCCTAACCCTAGGTCCAATCGGAACCCTAACCGGATCTCTAAACCTAGCCCTCAACATAACCCTAACCCTAGGTCCAATCGGAACCCTAACCGGATCTCTAACCCTAGCCCTCAACATAACCCTAACCCTAGGTTCAACGGAACCCTAACCGGATCTCTAACGCTAGCCCTCAACATAACCCTAACCCTAGGTCCAATCGGAACCCAAACCGGATCCCTAACCCTAGCCGTCAACAAAACCCTAACCCGAGGTCCAATCAGAACCGTAACCGGATCTCTAACCCTAGCCCTCAACATAACCCTAACCCTAGGTCCAATCAAAACCCTAACTGGATCTCTAACCCTAGCCCTCAACATAACCCTAACCCTAGGTCCAATCGGAACCCTAACCGGATCTGTATACCTAACCCTCAACATAACCCTAACCCTTGGTCCAATCGGAAACCTAACCAGATCTCTAACCCTCGCCCTCAACAGAACCCTAATCCTAGGTCCAATCGGAACCCTAACCGGATCTCTAACCCTAGTCCTCAACATAACCCTAACCCTAGGTCCAATCGGATCCCTAACCGGATCTCTAACCTTAGCCCTCAACATAACCCTAACCCTAGGTCCAATCGGAACACTAAACGGATATCTAACCTTAGCCCTCAACATAACCCTAACCCTAGGTCCAATCGGAACCCTAAACGGATATCTAACCCTAGCCGTCAACATAACCCTAACCCTAGGTCTAATCGGAACCCTAACCGGATATCTAACCCTAACCCTCTACATAATCCTAACCCTAGGTCCAATCGGAACCCTAACCGGATCTTTACCCCTCGCCCTCAACATAACCCTAACCCTTGGTCCAATCGAAACCCTAACCGGATATCTAACACTAGCCCTCAACATAACCCTAACCCTAGGTAATATCGGAAACCTAACCGCATCTCTAACTCTAGCTCTCAACATAACCCTAACCCTAGGTCCAATCGGAACCCTAACCGGATCTCTAATCCTAACCCTCAACATAACCCTAACCCTACGTCTAATCGGAACCCTAACCGGATTTCAAACACTAGTCTTCAACATAACCCTAACCCTAGGTCCAATCGGTACCCTAACCGGATCTGTATACCTAGTCCTCAACATAACCCTACCCTAGGTCCAATCGGGACCTAACCGGATCTGTATACCTAGCCCAAAACATAACCCTAACCCTAGGTCCAATCGGAACCGTAACAAGATCTCTACCCCTTGCCCTCAACATAACCCTAACCCGAGGTCCAATCGGAACCCTAACCGGATCTGTACCCCTCGCCCTCAACATAACCCTAAACCTTGGTCCAATAGGAACCCTAACCGGGTATCTAACACTAGCCCTCAACATAACCCTAACCCTAGGTCCTATCGGAACCCTAACCGGATCTCTAACCCTAACTCTCAACATAACCCTAACCCTAGGTCCAATCGGAACCCTAACCGGATCTCTAACCCTAGCCCTCAACATAACCCTAAACCTAGGTCCAATCGGAACCCTAACCGGATTTCTAACCCTAGCCTTCAACATAACCCTAACCCTAGGTCCAATCGGAACCCTGACCGGATCTGTATACCTACCCCTCAACATAACACTAACCCTAGGTCCAATCGGAACCCTGACAGGACCTCTACCCCTCGCCCTCAACATAACCCTAACACTAGGACCAATCGGAACCCTAACCGGATCTCTAAACCTAGCCCTCAACATAACCCTAACCCTAGGTCCAATCGGAACCCTAACCGGATCTCTAAACCTAGCCCTCAACATAACCCTAACCATAGGTCCAATCGGAACCCTAACCGGATCTCTAACCCTAGCCCTCAACAAAAACCTAACCCTAGGTTCAATCGGAACCCTAACCGGATCTCTAACGCTAGCCCTCAACATAACACTAACCCTAGGTCCAATCGGAACCCTAACCGGATCTGTATACCTAGCCCTCAACATAACCCTAACCCGAGGTCCAATCGGAACCCTAACTGGACCTCTAACCCTAGCCCTCAACATAACCCTAAACCTAGGTCCAATCGGAACCCTAACCGGATCTCTAACCCTAGCCCTCAACAAAAACCTAACCCTAGGTTCAATCGGAACCCTAACCGGATCTCTAACGCTAGCCCTCAACATAACACTAACCCTAGGTCCAATCGGAACCCTAACCGGATCTGTATACCTAGCCCTCAACATAACCCTAACCCGAGGTCCAATCGGAACCCTAACTGGACCTCTAACCCTAGCCCTCAACATAACCCTAAACCTAGGTCCAATCGGAACCCTAACTGGACCTCTAACCCTAGCCCTCAACATAACTCTAACCCGAGGTCCAATCAGAACCCTAACCGGATCTCTAACCCTAGCCCTCAACATAACCCTAACCCTAGGTCCGATCAAAACCCTAACTGGATCTCTAACCCTAGCCCTCAACATAACCCTAACCCTAGGTCCAATCGGAACCCTAACCGGATCTCTAACCCTAGCCCTCAACATAACCCTAACCCTAGGTCCAATCGGAACAGTAAACGGATATCTAACCCTAACCCTCAACATAACCCTTACCCTAGGTACAATCGGAACCCTAACAGGAACTCTACCCCTCGCCCTCAACATAATCCTAACCCTAGGTCCAATCAGAACCCTAACCGGATCTCTATCCCTAGCCCTCAACATAACCATAACCCTAGGTCCAATTGGAACCCTAAACGAATATCTAACCCTAGCCCTCAACATAATCCTAACCCTAGGTCCAATCAGAACCCTAAACGGATATCTCACCCTAGCCCTCAACATAACCCTAACCCTAGGTCCAATCGGAACCCTAACCGGATATCTAACCCTAGCACTCTACATAAACCTAACCCTAATTCCACTCGGAACCCTAACAGGATCTCTAACCCAGCCCGCAACATAACCCTAACCCTAGGTCCAATCGGAACCCTAACCGGATCTGTATACCTAGCCCTCAACATAACCCTACCCTAGGTCCAATCGGAACCCTAACCGGATCTGTATACCTAGCTCTCAACATAACCCTAACCCTAGGTCCAATCGGAACCCTAACAGGATCTCTACCCCTTGCCCTCAACATAACCCTAACCCGAGGTCCAATCGGAACCCTAACCGGATCTCTACCCCTCGCCCTCAACATAACCCTAAACCTTGGTCCAATCGGAACCCTAACCGGATATCTAACCCTAGCCCTCAACAAAACCCTAACCCTAGGTCCAATCGTAAGCATAACCGGATCTCTAACCCTAGCCCTCAACATAACCCTAACCCTAGGTCCAATCGTAAGCATAACCGGATCTCCAACCCTAGCCCTCAACACAACCCTAACCCTAGGTCCAATCGTAACCCTAACCGGATCTCTAACCCTAGCCCTCAACATAACCCTAACCCTAGGTCCAATCGTAACCCTAACCGGATCACCAACACTAGCCCTCAACATAACCCTAACCCTAGGTCCAATCGTAACCCTAACCGGATCTCTAAACCTAGCCCTCAACATAACCCTAAACCGAGGTCCAATCGTAACCCTAACCGGATCTCTAACCCTAGCCCTCAACATAACCCTAAACCTAGGTCCAATCGTAAGCATAACCGGATCTCTAACCCTAGCCCACAACATAACCCTAACCCTAGGTCCAATCTTAACCCTAACCGGATCTCTAACCCTAGCCCTCAACATAACCCTAACCCTAGGTCCAATCGTAAGCATAACCGGATCTCTAACTCTAGCCCTCACCATAACCCTAACCCTAGGTCAAATCGTAACCCTAACCGGATCGTTAACCCTAGCCCTCAACATAACCCTAACCCTAGGTCCAATCGTAACCCTAACCGGATCTCTAACCCTAGCCCTCAACATCACCCTAACCCTAGGTCCAATCGTAACCCTAACCGGAACTCTAACCCTAGCCCTCAACATAACCCTAACCCTAGGTCCAATCGTACCCCTAACCGGATCTCTAACCCTAGCCCTCAACATAACCCTAACCCTAAGTCCAATCGTAACCCTAACCGGATCTCTAACCCTAACCCTCAACATAACCCTAACCCTAGGTCCAATCGTAACCCTAACCGGATCACTAACCCTAGCCCTCAACATAACCCTTAACCGAGGTCCAATCGTAACCCTAACCGGATCTCTAACCCTAGCCCTCAACATACCCCTAAACCTAGGTCCAATCGTAACCCTAACGGGATCGCTAACCCTAGCCCTCAACATAACCCTAACCCTAGGTCCAATCGTAACCCTCACCGGATCTCTAACCCTAGCCCTCAACATAACCCTAACCCTAGGTCCAATCGTACCCCTAACCGGATCTCTAACCCTAGGCCTCAACATAACCCTAACCCTAGGTCCAATCATAAGCATAACCGGATCTCTAACCCTAGCCGTCAACATAACCCTAACCCTAAGTCCAATCGTAAGCATAACCGGATCTCTAACCCTAGCCCTCAACATAACCCTAACCCTAGGTCCAATCGGAACCCTAAACGGATCTGTATACCTACCCCTCAACATAACCCTAACCCTAGGTCCAATCGGAACCCTAACAGGATCTCTACCCCTCGCCCTCAACATAACCCTAACACTAGGACCAATCGGAACCTTAACCGGATCTCTAACCCTAGCCCTCAACATAACCTTAACCCTAGGTCCAATCGGAACCCTAACCGGATCTCTAAACCTAGCCCTCAACATAACCCTAACCCTTGGTCCAATTGGAAACCTAACCGGATCTCTAACCCTCGACCTCAACATAACCCTAATCCTAGGTCCAATCGGAACCGTAACCGGATCTCTACACCTCGCCCTCAACATAACCCTAACCATAGGTCCAATCGGAACCCTAGCCGGTTCTCTACCCCTCGCCCTCAACATAACCCTAACCCTAGGTCCAATCGGAACCCTAACCAGATCTCTAACCCTCGCCCTCAACATAACCCTAACCCTAGGCCCAATCGGAACCCTAACAGGATCTCTACCCCTCGCCCTCAACATAACCCTAACACTAGGACCAATCGGAACCTTAACCGGATCTCTAACCCTAGCCCTCAACATAACCCTAACCCTAGGTCCAATCGGAACCCTAACCGGATCTCTAAACCTAGCCCTCAACATAACCCTAACCCTATGTCCAATCGGAACCCTAACTGGATCCCTAACCCTAGCCCTCAACATAACACTAACCCTAGGTCCAATCGGAACAGTAAACGGATATCTAACCCTAACCCTCAACATAACCCTAACCCTTGGTCCAATCGGAACCCTAACCGGATCTCTAACCCTAGCCCTCAACATAACCCTAACCCTTGGTCCAATTGGAAACCTAACCGGATCTCTAACCCTCGACCTCAACATAACCCTAATCCTAGGTCCAATCGGAACCGTAACCGGATCTCTACACCTCGCCCTCAACATAACCCTAACCCTAGGTACAATCGGAACCCTAACCGGATCTCTAACGCTAGCCCACAACATAACCCTAACCCTAGGTCCAATCGGAACCCTAACCGGATCTGTATACCTAACCCTCAACATAACTCTAACCCTTGGTCCAATCGGAAACCTAACCAGAACTCTAACCCTCGCCCTCAACATAACCCTAACCCTAGGTCCAATCGGAACCCTAACCGGATCTGTATACCTAGCCCTCAACATAACCCTAACCCGTGGTCCAATCGGAACCCTAACTGGACCTCTAACCCTAGCCATCAACATAACCCTAACCCTAGGTCCAATCGGAACCCAAACCGGATCTCTAACCCTAGCCGTCAACAAAACCCTAACCCGAGGTCCAATCAGAACCGTAACCGGATCTCTAACCCTAGCCCTCAACATAACCCTAACCCTAGGTCCAATCAAAACCCTAACTGGATCTCTAACCCTAGCCCTCAACATAACCCTAACCCTAGGTCCAATCGGAACCCTAACCGGATCTGTATACCTAACCCTCAACATAACCCTAACCCTTGGTCCAATCGGAAACCTAACCAGATCTCTAACCCTCGCCCTCAACAGAACCCTAATCCTAGGTCCAATCGGAACCCTAACCGGATCTCTAACCCTAGTCCTCAACATAACCCTAACCCTAGGTCCAATCGGATCCCTAACCAGATCTCTAACCTTAGCCCTCAACATAACCCTAACCCTAGGTCCAATCGGAACACTAAACGGATATCTAACCTTAGCCCTCAACATAACCCTAACCTTAGGTCCAATCGGAACCCTAACCGGATCTGTACCCCTCGCCCTCAACATAACCCTAAACCTTGGTCCAATAGGAACCCTAACCGGGTATCTAACGCTAGCCCACAACATAACCCTAACCCTAGGTCCAATCGGAACCCTAACCGGATCTGTATACCTAACCCTCAACATAACTCTAACCCTTGGTCCAATCGGAAACCTAACCAGAACTCTAACCCTCGCCCTCAACAGAACCCTAATCCTAGGTCCAATCGGAACCCTAAACGGATATCTAACCCTAGCCCTCAACATAACCCTAACCCTAGGTCCAATCGGAACCCTAACCGGATATCTAACCCTCACCCTCTACATAACCCTAACCCTAGGTCCAATCGGAACCCTAACCGGATATCTACCCCTCGCCCTCAACATAACCTTAACCCTTGGTCCAATCGAAACCCTAACCGGATATCTAACACTAGCCCTCAACATATCCCTAACCCTAGGTAATATCGGAACCCTAACCAGATCTCTAACCATCGCCCTAAACATAACCCTAACCCTAGGTCGAATCGGAACCCTAAACGGATCTCTAACCCTAGCCCTCAACATAACCCTAACCCTAGGTCCAATCGGAACCCTAAACGGATATCTAACCCTAGCCCTCAACATAACCCTAACCCTAGGTCTAATCGGAACCCTAAACGGATATCTAACCCTAGCCCTCAACATAACCCTAACCCTAGGTCTAATCGGAACCCTAAACGGATATCTAACCCTAGCTCACAACATAACCCTTACCCTAGGTACAATCGGAACCCTAACCGGATCTCTATCCCTAGCCCTCAACATAACCATAACCCTAGGTCCAACGGAACCCTAAACGAATATCTAACCCTAGTCCTCAACATAACCCTAACCCTAGGTCCAATCGGATCCCTAACCGGATCTCTAACCCTAGCCCTCAACATAACCCTAACCCTAGGTCCAATCGGAACACTAAACGGATATCTAACCTTAGCACTCAACATAACCCTAACCCTAGGTCCAATCGGAACCCTAAACGGATATCTAACCCTAGCCCTCAACATAACCCTAACCCTAGGTACAATCGGAACCCTAACAGGAACTCTACCCCTCGCCCTCAACATAACCCTAACCCTAGGTCCAATCGGAACCCTAACCGGATCTCTATACCTGGCCCTCAACATAACCATAACCCTAGGTCCAATCGGAACCCTAACAGGATCTCGAACCCTAGCCCTCAATATAACCATAACCCTAGGTCCAATCGGAACCCTAATCGGATCTCTAAACTTAGCCCTCAACAGAACACTAACCCTACGTCCAATCGGAACCCTAACCGGATCTCTAACCCCAGCCCTCAACATAACCCTAACGCTAGGTACAATCGGAACCCTAACCGGATCTGTGTCCTTAGCCCTTAACATAACCCTAACCCTAGGTCCAATCGGAATCCTAGCCGGTTCTCTACCCCTCGCCCTCAACATAACCCTAACCCTAGGTCCAATCGGAACCCTAACCAGATCTCTAACCATCGCCCTAAACATAACCCTAACCCTAGGTCGAATCGGAACCCTAACCGGATCTCTAACCCTAGCCCTCAACATAACCCTAACCCTAGGTCCAATCGGAACCCTAAACGGATATCTAACCCTAGCCCTCAACATAACCCTAACCCTAGGTCTAATCGGAACCCTAAACGGATATCTAACCCTAGCCCTCAACATAACCCTAACCCTAGGTCTAATCGGAACCCTAAACGGATATCTAACCCTAGCTCTCAACATAACCCTTACCCTAGGTACAATCGGAACCCTAACCGGATCTCTATCCCTAGCCCTCAACATAACCATAACCCTAGGTCCAATCGGAACCCTAAACGAATATCTAACCCTAGTCCTCAACATAACCCTAACCCTAGGTCCAATCGGATCCCTAACCGGATCTCTAACCCTAGCCCTCAACATAACCCTAACCCTAGGTCCAATCGGAACACTAAACGGATATCTAACCTTAGCCCTCAACATAACCCTAACCCTAGGTCCAATCGGAACCCTAAACGGATATCTAACCCTAGCCCTCAACATAACCCTAACCCTAGGTACAATCGGAACCCTAACAGGAACTCTACCCCTCGCCCTCAACATAACCCTAACCCTAGGTCCAATCGGAACCCTAACCGGATCTCTAATCCTAACCCTCAAATAACCCTAACCCTACGTCTAATCGGAACCCTAACCGGATTTCTAACCCTAGTCTTCAACATAACGCTAACCCTAGGTCCAATCGGAACCCTAACCGGATCTGTATACCTAGCCCTCAACATAACCCTACCCTAGGTCCAATCGGGACCTAACCGGATCTGTATACCTAGCCCTCAACATAACCCTAACCCTAGGTCCAATCGGAACCCTAACCGGATCTCTAACCCTAACTCTAAACATAACCCTAACCCTAGGTCCAATCGGAACCCTAACCGGATCTCTAACCCTAGCCCTCAACATAACCCTAAACCTAGGTCCAATCGGAACCCTAACCGGATTTCTAACCCTAGCCTTCAACATAACCCTAACCCTAGGTCCAATCGGAACCCTAACCGGATCTGTATACCTACCCCTCAACATAACACTAACCCTAGGTCCAATCGGAACCCTGACAGGACCTCTACCCCTCGCCCTCAACATAACCCTAACACTAGGACCAATCGGAACCCTAACCGGATCTCTAACCCTAGCCCTCAACATAACCCTAACCCTAGGACCAATCGGAACCCTAACCGGATCTCTAAACATAGCCCTCAACATAACCCTAACCCTAGGTCCAATCGGAACCCTAACCGGATCTCTAACCCTAGCCCTCAACATAACCCTAACCCTAGGTTCAATCGTAACCCTAACCGGATCTCTAACGCTAGCCCTCAACATAACCCTAACCCTAGGTCCAATCGGAACCCTAACCGGATCTGTATACCTAGCCCTCAACATAACCCTAACCCGAGGTACATTCGGAACCCTAACTGGACCTGTAACCCTAGCCCTCAACATAACCCTAACCCTAGGTCCAATCGGAACCCTAACCGGATCTCTAACCCTAGCCCTCAACATAACCCTGACCCGAGGTCCAATCAGAACCCTAACCGGATCTCTAACCCTAGCCCTCAACATAACCCTAACCCTAGGTCCAATCGGAACCCTAACCGGATCTCTAACCCTAGCCCTCAACATAACCCTAACCCTAGGTCCAATCGGAACAGTAAACGGATATCTAACCCTAACCCTCAACATAACCCTTACCCTAGGTACAATCGGAACCCTAACAGGAACTCTACCCCTCGCCCTCAACATAACCCTAACCCTAGGTCCAATCAGAACCCTAACCGGATCTTTATCCCTAGCCCTCAACATAACCATAACCCTAGGTCCAATCGGAACCCTAAACGAATATCTAACCCTAGCCCTCAACATAAACCTAACCCTAGGTCCAATCAGAACCCTAAACGGATATCTAACCCTAGCCCTCAACATAACCCTAACCGTAGTTCCACTCGGAACCCTAAAAGGATCTCTAACCCAGCCCGCAACATAACCCTAATCCTAGGTCCAATCGGAACCCTAACCGGATCTGTATACCTAGCCCTCAACATAACCCTACCCTAGGTCCAATCGGAACCCTAACCGGATCTGTATACCTAGCCCTCATCATAACCCTAACCCTAGGTCCAATCGGACCCTAACAGGATCTCTACCCCTTGCCCTGAACATAACCCTAACCCGAGGTCCAATCGGAACCCTAACCGGATCTCTACCCCTCGCCCTCAACATAACCCTAAACCTTGGTCCAATCGGAACCCTAACCGGACATCTAACACTAGCCCTCAACATAACCCTAACCCTAGGTCCAATCGGAACCCTAACAGGATCTCTAACCCTAACTCTCAACATAACCCTAACCCTAGGTCCAATCGGAACCCTAACCGGATCTCTAACCCTAGCCCTCAACATAACCCTAACCCTAGGTCCAATCGGAACCCTAACCGGATCTCTACACCTCGCCCTCAACATAACCCTAACCCTAAGCCCAATCGGAATCCAAGCCGGTTCTCTACCCCTCGCCCTCAACATAACCCTAACCCTAGGTCCAATCGGAACCCTAACCAGATCTCTAACCATCGCCCTAAACATAACCCTAACCCTAGGTCGAATCGGAACCCTAACCGGATCTCTAACCCTAGCCCTCAACATAACCCTAACCCTAGGTCTAATCGGAACCCTAAACGGATATCTAACCCTAGCTCACAACATAACCCTTACCCTAGGTACAATCGGAACCCTAACCGGATCTCTATCCCTAGCCCTCAACATAACCATAACCCTAGGTCCAATCGGAACCATAACAGGATCTCTAACCCTAGCCCTCAATATAACCATAACCCTAGGTCCAATCGGAACCATAATCGGATCTCTAAACTTAGCCCTCAACAGAACACTAACCCTACGTCCAATCGGAACCCTAACCGGATCTCTAACCCTAGCCCTCAACATAACCCTAACGCTAGGTCCAATCGGAACCCTAACCGGATCTGTGTACTTAGCCCTCAACATAACCCTAACCCTAGGTCCAATCGGAACCCTAACCGGATCTCTACCCCTCGCCCTCAACATAACCCTAACCCTAGGTCCAATCGGAACCCTAACCGGATCTCTATCCCTAGCCCTCAACATAACCCTAACCCTAGGTCCAATCGGAACCCTAACCGGATATCTAACCCTAGCCCTCTACATAACCCTAACCCTAGTTCCAATCGGAACCCTAATAGGGTCTCTAACCCAGCCCGCAATATAACCCTAACCCTAGGTCCAATCGGAACCCTAAACGGATATCTAAACCTAGCTCTCAACATAACCCTAACCCTAGGTCCAATCGGAACCCTAACCGGATATCTACCCCTCGCCCTCAACATAACCCTAACCCTAGGTCCAATCGAAACCCTAACCGGATCTCTATACCTAGCTCTCAACATAACCATAACCCTAGGTCCAATCGGAACCCGAACAGGATCTCTAACCCTAGCCCTCAACATAACCCTAACCCTAAGTCCAATCGGATCCCTAACCGGATCTGTATACCTAGCCCTCAACATAACCCTAACCCTAGGTCCAATCGGAACCCTAACCGGATCTGTCTACCTACCCCTCAACATAACCCTAACCCTAGGTCCAATCGGAACAGTAAACGGATATCTAACCCTAACCCTCAACATAACCCTAACCCTTGGTCCAATCGGAACCCTAACCGGATCTCTAACCCTAGCCCTCAACATAACCCTAACCCTTGGTCCAATTGGAAACCTAACCGGATCTCTAACCCTCGACCTCAACATAACCCTAATCCTAGGTCCAATCGGAACCCTAACCGGTTCTCTACCCCTCGCCCTCAACATAACCCTAACCCTAGGTCCAATCGGAACCCTAACCAGATCTCTAACCCTCGCCCTCAACATAACCCTAACCCTAGGCCCAATCGGAACCCTAACAGGATCTCTACCCCTCGCCCTCAACATAACCCCAACACTAGGACCAATAGGAGCCCTAACCGGATCTCTAACCCTAGCCCTCAACATAACCCTAACCCTAGGTCCAATCGGAACCCTAACAGGATCTCTAAACCTAGCCCTCAACATAACCCTAACCCTAGGTTCAATCGGAACCCTAACCGGATCTCTAACGCTAGCCCTCAACATAACCCTAACCCTAGGTCCAATCGGAACCCTAACCGGATCTGTATACCTAGCCCTCAACATAACCCTAACCCGAGGTCCAATCGGAACCCTAACTGGACCTCTAACCCTAGCCCTCAACATAACCCAAACCCTAGGTCCAATCGGAACCCTAACCGGATCTCTAACCCTAGCCCTCAACATAACCCTAACCCGAGGTCCAATCAGAACCCTAACCGGATCTCTAAGCCTAGCCCTCAACATAACCCTAACCCTAGGTCCAATCAAAACCCTAACTGGATCTCTAACCCTAGCCCTCAACATAACCCTAACACTAGGTCCAATCGGAACCCTAACCGGATCTGTATACCTAACCCTCAACATAACCCTAACCCTTGGTCCAATCGGAAACCTAACCAGATCTCTAACCCTCGCCCTCAACAGAACCCTAATTCTAGGTCCAATCGGAACCCTAACCGGATCTCTACACCTCGCCCTCAACATAACCCTAACCCTAAGTCCAATCGGAATCCTAGCCGGTTCTCTACCCCTCGCCCTCAACATAACCCTAACCCTAGGTCCAATCGGAACCCTAACCAGATCTCTAACCATCGCCCTCAACATAACCCTAACCCTAGGTCGAATCGGAACCCTAACCGGATCTCTAACCCTAGCCCTCAACATAACCCTAACCCTAGGTCCAATCGGAACCCTAAATGGATATCTAACCCTAGCCCTCAACATAACCCTAACCCTATGTCTAATCGGAACCCTAAACGGATATCTAACCCTAGCCCTCAACATAACCCTAACCCTAGGTCCAATCGGAAACCTAACCGGATATCTACCCCTCGCCCTCAACATAACCCTAACCCTAGGTCCAATCGGAACCCTAACCGGATCTCTATACCTAGCTCTCACCATAACCATAACCCTAGGTCCAATCGGAACCCGAACAGGATCTCTAACCCTAGCCCTCAACATAACCCTAACCCTAAGTCCAATCGGAACCCTAACCGGATCTGTATACCTAGCCCTCAACATAACCCTAACCCTAGGTCCAATCGGAACCCTAACCGGATCTGTATACCTACCCCTCAACATAACCCTAACCCTAGGTCCAATCGGAACAGTAAACGGATATCTAACCCTAACCCTCAACATAACCCTAACCCTTGGTCCAATTGGAACCCTAACCGGATCTCTAACCCTAGCCCTCAACATAACCCTAACCCTTGGTCCAATTGGAAACCTAACCGGATCTCTAACCCTCGACCTCAACATAACCCTAACCGTAGGCCCAATCGGAACCCTAACAGGATCTCTACGCCTCGCCCTCAACATAACCCCAACACTAGGACCAATCGGAGCCCTAACCGGATCTCTAACCCTAGCCCTCAACATAACCCCAACACTAGGACCAATCGGAGCCCTAACCGGATCTCTAACGCTAGCCCTCAACATAACCCTAACCCTAGGTCCAATCGGAACCCTAACCGGATCTGTATACCTAGCCCTCAACATAACCCTAACCCGAGGTCCAATCGGAACCCTAACTGGACCTCTAACCCTAGCCCTCAACATAACCCTAACCCTAGGTCCAATCGGAACCCTAACCGGATCTCTAACCCTAGCCCTCAACATAACCCTAACCCGAGGTCCAATCAGAACCCTAACCGGATCTCTAACCCTAGCCCTGAACATAACCCTAACCCTAGGTCCAATCAAAACCCTAACTGGATCTCTAGCCCTAGCCCTCAACATAACCCTAACCCTAGGTCCAATCGGAACCCTAACCGGATCTGTATACCTAACCCTCAACATAACCCTAACCCTTGGTCCAATCGGAAACCTAAACAGATCTCTAACCCTCGCCCTCAACAGAACCCTAATCCTAGGTCCAATTGGAACCCTAACCGGATCTCTACCCCTCGCCCTCAACATAACCCTAACCCTAGGTCCAATCGGAACCCTAACCAGATCTCTAACCATCGCCCTCAACATAACCCTAACCCTAGGTCGAATCGGAACCCTAACCGGATCTCTAACCCTAGCCCTCAACATAACCCTAACCCTAGGTCCAATCGGAACCCTAAACGGATATCTAACCTTAGCCCTCAACATAACCCTAACCCTAGGTCTAATCGGAACCCTAAACGGATATCTAACCCTAGCCCTCAACATAACCCTAACCCTAGGTCTAATCGGAACCCTAAACGGATATCTAACCCTAGCTCTCAACATAACCCTTACCCTAGGTCCAATCGGAACTCTAACCGGATCTCTATCCCTAGCCCTCAACATAACCATAACCCTAGGTCCAATCGGATCCCTAAACGAATATCTAACCCTAGTCCTCAACATAACCCTAACCCTAGGTCCAATCGGAACACTAAACGGATATCTAACCTTAGCCCTCAACATAACCCTAACCCTAGGTCCAATCGGAACCCTAAACGGATATCTAACCCTAGCCCTCAACATAACCCTAACCCTAGGTAGAATCGGAACCCTAACAGGAACTCTACCCCTCGCCCTCAACATAACCCTAACCCTAGGTCCAATCGGAACCCTAACCGGATCTCTATACCTGGCCCTCAACATAACCATAACCCTAGGTCCAATCGGAACCCTAACAGGATCTCGAACCCTAGCCCTCAATATAACCATAACCCTACGTCTAATCGGAACCCTAACCGGATTTGTAACCCTAGCCTTCAACATAACCCTAACCCTAGGTAATATCGGAAACCTAACCGCATCTCTAACTCTAGCTCTCAACATAACCCTAACCCTAGGTCCAATCGGAACCCTAACCGGATCTCTAATCCTAACCCTCAACATAACCCTAACCCTACGTCTAATCGGAACCCTAACCGGATTTGTAACCCTAGCCTTCAACATAAGCCTAACCCTAGGTCCAATCGGAACCCTAACCGGATCTGTATACCTAGCCCTCAACATAACCCTACCCTAGGTCCAATCGGAACCCTAACCGGATCTGTATACCTAGCCCTCAACATAACTCTAACCCTAGGTCCAATCGGAACCCTAACAGGATCGCTACCCCTCGCCCTCAACATAACCGTAACCCTAGGTCCAATCGCAACCCTCACCGGATCTCTAACCCTAGCCCTCAACATAACCCTAACCCTAGGTCCAATCGGAACCCTAACCGGATCTCCAAACCTAGCCCTCAACATAACCCTAACCCTAGGTCCAATCGGCACCCTAACCGGATCTCTAACCCTAGCCCTCAACATAACACTAACCCTAGGTTCAATCGGAACCCTAACTGGATCTCTAACGCTAGCCCTCAACATAACCCTAACCCTAGGTCCAATCGGAACCCTAACCGGATCTCTAACCCTAGCGCTCAACATAACCCTAACCCGACGTCCAATCGGAACCCTAACCGGATCTCTAACCCTAGCCCTCAACATAACCCTAACCCTTGGTCCAATTGGAAACCTAACTTGATCTCTAACCCTCGACCTCAACATAACCCTAATCCTAGGTCCAATCGGAACCCTAACCGGATCTCTACACCTCGCCCTCAACATAACCCTAACCATAGGTCCAATCGGAACCCTAGCCGGTTCTCTACCCCTCGCCCTCAACATAACCCTAACCCTAGGTCCAATCGGAACCCTAACCAGATCTCTAACCCTCGCCCTCAACATAACCCTAACCCTAGGCCCAATCGGAACCCTACAGGATCTCTACCCCTCGCCCTCACCATAACCCTAACACTAGGACCAATCGGAGCCCTAACCGGATCTCTAACCCTAGCCCTCAACATAACCCTAACCCTAGGTCCAATCGGAACCCTAACAGGATCTCTAAACCTAGCCCTCAACATAACCCTAACCCTAGGTCCAATCGGAACCCTAACCGGATCTCTAAACCTAGCCCTCAACATAACCCTAACCCTAGGTACAATCGGAACCCTAACCGGATCTCTAACGCTAGCCCACAACATAACCCTAACCCTAGGTCCGATCGGAACCCTAACAGGATCTCTAAACCTAGCCCTCAACATAACCCTAACCCTAGGTTCAATCGGAACCCTAACCGGATCTCTAACGCTAGCCCTCAACATAACCCTAACCCTAGGTCCAATCGGAACCCTAACCGGAACTGTATCCCTAGCCCTCAACATAACCCTAACCCTAGGTCCAATCGGAACCCTAACCGGATCTCTAACCCTAGCCCTCAACATAACCCTAACCCTAGGTCCAATCGGAACCCTAACCGGATCTCTAACCCTAGCGCTCAACATAACCCTAACCCTTGGTCCAATCGGAACCCTAACCGGATCTCTAACACTAGCCCTCAACATAACCCTAACCCTTGGTCCAATTGGAAACCTAACCGGATCTCTAACCCTCAACCTCAACATAACACTAATCCTAGGTCCAATCGAAACCCTAACCGGATCTCTACACCTCGCCCTCACCATCACCCTAACCATAGGTCCAATCGGAACCCTAGCCGGTTCTCTACCCCTCGCCCTCACCATAACCCTAACCCTAGGTCCAATCGGCACCCTAACCGGATCTCTAACCCTAGCCCTCAACATAACACTAACCCTAGGTTCAATCGGAACCCTAACTGGATCTCTAACGCTAGCCCTCAACATAACCCTAACCCTAGGTCCAATCGGAACCCTAACCGGATCTGTATACCTAACCCTCAACATAACCCTAACCCTAGGTCCAATCGGAACCCTAACCGGATATCTAACCCTAGTCCTCAACATAACCCTAACCCTAGGTCCATTCGGAACCCTAACCGGATCTCTAACCCTAGCGCTCAACATAACCCTAACCCGACGTCCAATCGGAACCCTAACCGGATCTCTAACCCTAGCCCTCAACATAACCCTAACCCTTGGTCCAATTGGAAACCTAACTTGATCTCTAACCCTCGACCTCAACATAACCCTAATCCTAGGTCCAATCGGAACCCTAACCGGATCTCTACACCTCGCCCTCAACATAACCCTAACCATAGGTCCAATCGGAACCCTAGCCGGTTCTCTACCCCTCGCCCTCAACATAACCCTAACCCTAGGTCCAATCGGAACCCTAACCAGATCTCTAACCCTCGCCCTCAACATAACCCTAACCCTAGGTCCAATCGGAACACTAACCGGATCTCTATACCTGGCCCTCACCATAACCATAACCCTAGGTCCAATCGGAACCCTAACAGGATCTCGAACCCTAGCCCTCAATATAACCATAACCCTAGGTCCAATCGGAACCCTAATCGGATCTCTAAACTTAGCCCTCAACAGAACACTAACCCTACGTCCAATCGGAACCCTAACCGGATCTCTAACCCTAGCCCTCAACATAACCCTAAGCTAGGTCCAATTGGAACCCTAACCGGATCTGTGTCCTTAGCCCTCAACATAACCCTAACCCTAGGTCCAATCGGAACCCTAACCGGATCTCGACCCCTCGCCCTCAACATAACCTTAACCCTAGGTCCAATCGGAACCCTAACCGGATATCTAACCCTAGCCCTCTTCATAACCCTAACCCTAGTTCCAATCGAAACCCTAACAGGATCTCTAACCCAGCCCGCAATATAACCCTAACCCTAGGTCCAATCGGAACCCTAACCGGATATCTAACCCTAGCCCTCAACATAACCCTAACCCTAGGTCCAATCGGAACCCTAACCGGATATCTAACCCTAGCCCTCTACATAATCCTAACCCTAGGTCCAATCGGAACCCTAATCGGATCTCTACCCCTCGCCCTCAACATAACCCTAACCCTTGGTCCAATCGGAACCCTAACCGGATATCTAACACTAGCCCTCAACATAACCCTAACCCTAGGTAATATCGGAAACCTAACCGCATCTCTAACTCTAGCTCTCAACATAACCCTAACCCTAGGTCCAATCGGAACCCTAACCGGATCTCTAATCCTAACCCTCAACATAACCCTAACACTACGTCTAATCGGAACCCTAACCGGATTTCTAACCCTAGCCTTCGACATAACCCTAACCCTAGGTCCAATCGGAACCCTAACCGGATTTGTATACCTAGCCCTCAACATAACCCTACCCTAGGACCAATCGGAACCCTAACCGCATCTGTATACCTAGCCCTCAACATAACCCTAACCCTAGGTCCAATCGGAACCCTAACAGGATCTCTACCCCTCGCCCTCAACATAACCCTAACCCTAGGTCCAATCGCAACCCTAACAGGATCTCTAACCCAGCCCGCAATATAACCCTAACCCTAGGTCCAATCGGAACCCTAAACGGATATCTAACCCTAGCCCTCAACATAACCCTAACCCTAGGTCCAATCGGAACCCTAACCGGATATCTAACCCTAGCCCTCTACATAATCCTAACCCTAGGTCCAATCGAAACCCTAACCGGATCTCTATCCCTCGCCCTCAACATAACCCTAACCCTTGGTCCAATCGGAACCCTAACCGGATATCTAACACTAGCCCTCAGCATAACCCTAACCCTAGGTAATATCGGAAACCTAACCGCATCTCTAACTCTAGCTCTCAACATAACCCTAACCCTAGGTCCAATCGGAACCCTAACCGGATCTCTAATCCTAACCCTCAACATAACCCTAACACTACGTCTAATCGGAACCCTAACCGGATTTCTAACCCTAGCCTTCGACATAACCCTAACCCTAGGTCCAATCGGAACCCTAACCGGATTTGTATACCTAGCCCTCAACATAACCCTACCCTAGGACCAATCGGAACCCTAACCGCATCTGTATACCTAGCCCTCAACATAACCCTAACCCTAGGTCCAATCGTAACCCTAACCGGATCTCTAACCCTAGCCCTCAACATAACCCTAACCCTAGGTCCAATCGGAACCCTAACAGGATCTCTAACCCTAACTCTCAACATAACCCTAACCCTAGGTCCAATCGGAACCCTAACCGGATCTCTAACCCTAGCCCTCAACATAACCCTAACCCTAGGTCCAATCGGAACCCTAACCGGATCTCTACACCTCGCCCTCAACATAACCCTAACCCTAAGCCCAATCGGAATCCAAGCCGGTTCTCTACCCCTCGCCCTCAACATAACCCTAACCCTAGGTCCAATCGGAACCCTAACCAGATCTCTAACCATCGCCCTAAACATAACCCTAACCCTAGGTCGAATCGGAACCCTAACCGGATCTCTAACCCTAGCCCTCAACATAACCCTAACCCTAGGTCTAATCGGAACCCTAAACGGATATCTAACCCTAGCTCACAACATAACCCTTACCCTAGGTACAATCGGAACCCTAACCGGATCTCTATCCCTAGCCCTCAACATAACCATAACCCTAGGTCCAATCGGAACCATAACAGGATCTCTAACCCTAGCCCTCAATATAACCATAACCCTAGGTCCAATCGGAACCCTAATCGGATCTCTAAACTTAGCCCTCAACAGAACACTAACCCTACGTCCAATCGGAACCCTAACCGGATCTCTAACCCTAGCCCTCAACATAACCCTAACGCTAGGTCCAATCGGAACCCTAACCGGATCTGTGTACTTAGCCCTCAACATAACCCTAACCCTAGGTCCAATCGGAACCCTAACCGGATCTCTACCCCTCGCCCTCAACATAACCCTAACCCTAGGTCCAATCGGAACCCTAACCGGATCTCTATCCCTAGCCCTCAACATAACCCTAACCCTAGGTCCAATCGGAACCCTAACCGGATATCTAACCCTAGCCCTCTACATAACCCTAACCCTAGTTCCAATCGGAACCCTAATAGGGTCTCTAACCCAGCCCGCAATATAACCCTAACCCTAGGTCCAATCGGAACCCTAAACGGATATCTAAACCTAGCTCTCAACATAACCCTAACCCTAGGTCCAATCGGAACCCTAACCGGATATCTACCCCTCGCCCTCAACATAACCCTAACCCTAGGTCCAATCGAAACCCTAACCGGATCTCTATACCTAGCTCTCAACATAACCATAACCCTAGGTCCAATCGGAACCCGAACAGGATCTCTAACCCTAGCCCTCAACATAACCCTAACCCTAAGTCCAATCGGATCCCTAACCGGATCTGTATACCTAGCCCTCAACATAACCCTAACCCTAGGTCCAATCGGAACCCTAACCGGATCTGTATACCTACCCCTCAACATAACCCTAACCCTAGGTCCAATCGGAACAGTAAACGGATATCTAACCCTAACCCTCAACATAACCCTAACCCTTGGTCCAATCGGAACCCTAACCGGATCTCTAACCCTAGCCCTCAACATAACCCTAACCCTTGGTCCAATTGGAAACCTAACCGGATCTCTAACCCTCGACCTCAACATAACCCTAATCCTAGGTCCAATCGGAACCCTAACCGGTTCTCTACCCCTCGCCCTCAACATAACCCTAACCCTAGGTCCAATCGGAACCCTAACCAGATCTCTAACCCTCGCCCTCAACATAACCCTAACCCTAGGCCCAATCGGAACCCTAACAGGATCTCTACCCCTCGCCCTCAACATAACCCCAACACTAGGACCAATAGGAGCCCTAACCGGATCTCTAACCCTAGCCCTCAACATAACCCTAACCCTAGGTCCAATCGGAACCCTAACAGGATCTCTAAACCTAGCCCTCAACATAACCCTAACCCTAGGTTCAATCGGAACCCTAACCGGATCTCTAACGCTAGCCCTCAACATAACCCTAACCCTAGGTCCAATCGGAACCCTAACCGGATCTGTATACCTAGCCCTCAACATAACCCTAACCCGAGGTCCAATCGGAACCCTAACTGGACCTCTAACCCTAGCCCTCAACATAACCCTAACCCTAGGTCCAATCGGAACCCTAACCGGATCTCTAACCCTAGCCCTCAACATAACCCTAACCCGAGGTCCAATCAGAACCCTAACCGGATCTCTAAGCCTAGCCCTCAACATAACCCTAACCCTAGGTCCAATCAAAACCCTAACTGGATCTCTAACCCTAGCCCTCAACATAACCCTAACACTAGGTCCAATCGGAACCCTAACCGGATCTGTATACCTAACCCTCAACATAACCCTAACCCTTGGTCCAATCGGAAACCTAACCAGATCTCTAACCCTCGCCCTCAACAGAACCCTAATTCTAGGTCCAATCGGAACCCTAACCGGATCTCTACACCTCGCCCTCAACATAACCCTAACCCTAAGTCCAATCGGAATCCTAGCCGGTTCTCTACCCCTCGCCCTCAACATAACCCTAACCCTAGGTCCAATCGGAACCCTAACCAGATCTCTAACCATCGCCCTCAACATAACCCTAACCCTAGGTCGAATCGGAACCCTAACCGGATCTCTAACCCTAGCCCTCAACATAACCCTAACCCTAGGTCCAATCGGAACCCTAAATGGATATCTAACCCTAGCCCTCAACATAACCCTAACCCTATGTCTAATCGGAAC
The DNA here is from genome assembly GCF_054644295.1 of Miniopterus natalensis. NCBI lineage: Eukaryota > Metazoa > Chordata > Mammalia > Chiroptera > Miniopteridae > Miniopterus > Miniopterus natalensis. The sequence continues at coordinate 904,210 of NC_142086.1, read as the reverse complement.
CCTAAACGGATATCTAACCCTAGCCCTCAACATAACCCTAACCCTAGGTCCAATCGGAAACCTAACCGGATATCTACCCCTCGCCCTCAACATAACCCTAACCCTAGGTCCAATCGGAACCCTAACCGGATCTCTATACCTAGCTCTCAACATAACCATAACCCTAGGTCCAATCGGAACCCGAACAGGATCTCTAACCCTAGCCCTCAACATAACCCTAACCCTAAGTCCAATCGGAACCCTAACCGGATCTGTATACCTAGCCCTCAACATAACCCTAACCCTAGGTCCAATCGGAACCCTAACCGGATCTGTATACCTACCCCTCAACATAACCCTAACCCTAGGTCCAATCGGAACAGTAAACGGATATCTAACCCTAACCCTCAACATAACCCTAACCCTTGGTCCAATTGGAACCCTAACCGGATCTCTAACCCTAGCCCTCAACATAACCCTAACCCTTGGTCCAATTGGAAACCTAACCGGATCTCTAACCCTCGACCTCAACATAACCCTAACCCTAGGTCCAATCGGAACCCTAACCAGATCTCTAACCCTCGCCCTCAACATAACCCTAACCGTAGGCCCAATCGGAACCCTAACAGGATCTCTACGCCTCGCCCTCAACATAACCCCAACACTAGGACCAATCGGAGCCCTAACCGGATCTCTAACCCTAGCCCTCAACATAACCCCAACACTAGGACCAATCGGAGCCCTAACCGGATCTCTAACGCTAGCCCTCAACATAACCCTAACCCTAGGTCCAATCGGAACCCTAACCGGATCTGTATACCTAGCCCTCAACATAACCCTAACCCGAGGTCCAATCGGAACCCTAACTGGACCTCTAACCCTAGCCCTCAACATAACCCTAACCCTAGGTCCAATCGGAACCCTAACCGGATCTCTAACCCTAGCCCTCAACATAACCCTAACCCGAGGTCCAATCAGAACCCTAACCGGATCTCTAACCCTAGCCCTCAACATAACCCTAACCCTAGGTCCAATCAAAACCCTAACTGGATCTCTAGCCCTAGCCCTCAACATAACCCTAACCCTAGGTCCAATCGGAACCCTAACCGGATCTGTATACCTAACCCTCAACATAACCCTAACCCTTGGTCCAATCGGAAACCTAAACAGATCTCTAACCCTCGCCCTCAACAGAACCCTAATCCTAGGTCCAATTGGAACCCTAACCGGATCTCTACCCCTCGCCCTCAACATAACCCTAACCCTAGGTCCAATCGGAACCCTAACCAGATCTCTAACCATCGCCCTCAACATAACCCTAACCCTAGGTCGAATCGGAACCCTAACCGGATCTCTAACCCTAGCCCTCAACATAACCCTAACCCTAGGTCCAATCGGAACCCTAAACGGATATCTAACCTTAGCCCTCAACATAACCCTAACCCTAGGTCTAATCGGAACCCTAAACGGATATCTAACCCTAGCCCTCAACATAACCCTAACCCTAGGTCTAATCGGAACCCTAAACGGATATCTAACCCTAGCTCTCAACATAACCCTTACCCTAGGTCCAATCGGAACTCTAACCGGATCTCTATCCCTAGCCCTCAACATAACCATAACCCTAGGTCCAATCGGATCCCTAAACGAATATCTAACCCTAGTCCTCAACATAACCCTAACCCTAGGTCCAATCGGAACACTAAACGGATATCTAACCTTAGCCCTCAACATAACCCTAACCCTAGGTCCAATCGGAACCCTAAACGGATATCTAACCCTAGCCCTCAACATAACCCTAACCCTAGGTAGAATCGGAACCCTAACAGGAACTCTACCCCTCGCCCTCAACATAACCCTAACCCTAGGTCCAATCGGAACCCTAACCGGATCTCTATACCTGGCCCTCAACATAACCATAACCCTAGGTCCAATCGGAACCCTAACAGGATCTCGAACCCTAGCCCTCAATATAACCATAACCCTACGTCTAATCGGAACCCTAACCGGATTTGTAACCCTAGCCTTCAACATAACCCTAACCCTAGGTAATATCGGAAACCTAACCGCATCTCTAACTCTAGCTCTCAACATAACCCTAACCCTAGGTCCAATCGGAACCCTAACCGGATCTCTAATCCTAACCCTCAACATAACCCTAACCCTACGTCTAATCGGAACCCTAACCGGATTTGTAACCCTAGCCTTCAACATAAGCCTAACCCTAGGTCCAATTGGAACCCTAACCGGATCTGTATACCTAGCCCTCAACATAACCCTACCCTAGGTCCAATCGGAACCCTAACCGGATCTGTATACCTAGCCCTCAACATAACTCTAACCCTAGGTCCAATCGGAACCCTAACAGGATCGCTACCCCTCGCCCTCAACATAACCGTAACCCTAGGTCCAATCGCAACCCTCACCGGATCTCTAACCCTAGCCCTCAACATAACCCTAACCCTAGGTCCAATCGGAACCCTAACCGGATCTCCAAACCTAGCCCTCAACATAACCCTAACCCTAGGTCCAATCGGCACCCTAACCGGATCTCTAACCCTAGCCCTCAACATAACACTAACCCTAGGTTCAATCGGAACCCTAACTGGATCTCTAACGCTAGCCCTCAACATAACCCTAACCCTAGGTCCAATCGGAACCCTAACCGGATCTCTAACCCTAGCGCTCAACATAACCCTAACCCGACGTCCAATCGGAACCCTAACCGGATCTCTAACCCTAGCCCTCAACATAACCCTAACCCTTGGTCCAATTGGAAACCTAACTTGATCTCTAACCCTCGACCTCAACATAACCCTAATCCTAGGTCCAATCGGAACCCTAACCGGATCTCTACACCTCGCCCTCAACATAACCCTAACCATAGGTCCAATCGGAACCCTAGCCGGTTCTCTACCCCTCGCCCTCAACATAACCCTAACCCTAGGTCCAATCGGAACCCTAACCAGATCTCTAACCCTCGCCCTCAACATAACCCTAACCCTAGGCCCAATCGGAACCCTACAGGATCTCTACCCCTCGCCCTCACCATAACCCTAACACTAGGACCAATCGGAGCCCTAACCGGATCTCTAACCCTAGCCCTCAACATAACCCTAACCCTAGGTCCAATCGGAACCCTAACAGGATCTCTAAACCTAGCCCTCAACATAACCCTAACCCTAGGTCCAATCGGAACCCTAACCGGATCTCTAAACCTAGCCCTCAACATAACCCTAACCCTAGGTACAATCGGAACCCTAACCGGATCTCTAACGCTAGCCCACAACATAACCCTAACCCTAGGTCCGATCGGAACCCTAACAGGATCTCTAAACCTAGCCCTCAACATAACCCTAACCCTAGGTTCAATCGGAACCCTAACCGGATCTCTAACGCTAGCCCTCAACATAACCCTAACCCTAGGTCCAATCGGAACCCTAACCGGAACTGTATCCCTAGCCCTCAACATAACCCTAACCCTAGGTCCAATCGGAACCCTAACCGGATCTCTAACCCTAGCCCTCAACATAACCCTAACCCTAGGTCCAATCGGAACCCTAACCGGATCTCTAACCCTAGAGCTCAACATAACCCTAACCCTTGGTCCAATCGGAACCCTAACCGGATCTCTAACACTAGCCCTCAACATAACCCTAACCCTTGGTCCAATTGGAAACCTAACCGGATCTCTAACCCTCAACCTCAACATAACACTAATCCTAGGTCCAATCGAAACCCTAACCGGATCTCTACACCTCGCCCTCACCATCACCCTAACCATAGGTCCAATCGGAACCCTAGCCGGTTCTCTACCCCTCGCCCTCAACATAACCCTAACCCTAGGTCCAATCGGCACCCTAACCGGATCTCTAACCCTAGCCCTCAACATAACACTAACCCTAGGTTCAATCGGAACCCTAACTGGATCTCTAACGCTAGCCCTCAACATAACCCTAACCCTAGGTCCAATCGGAACCCTAACCGGATCTGTATACCTAACCCTCAACATAACCCTAACCCTAGGTCCAATCGGAACCCTAACCGGATATCTAACCCTAGTCCTCAACATAACCCTAACCCTAGGTCCATTCGGAACCCTAACCGGATCTCTAACCCTAGCGCTCAACATAACCCTAACCCGACGTCCAATCGGAACCCTAACCGGATCTCTAACCCTAGCCCTCAACATAACCCTAACCCTTGGTCCAATTGGAAACCTAACTTGATCTCTAACCCTCGACCTCAACATAACCCTAATCCTAGGTCCAATCGGAACCCTAACCGGATCTCTACACCTCGCCCTCAACATAACCCTAACCATAGGTCCAATCGGAACCCTAGCCGGTTCTCTACCCCTCGCCCTCAACATAACCCTAACCCTAGGTCCAATCGGAACCCTAACCAGATCTCTAACCCTCGCCCTCAACATAACCCTAACCCTAGGTCCAATCGGAACACTAACCGGATCTCTATACCTGGCCCTCACCATAACCATAACCCTAGGTCCAATCGGAACCCTAACAGGATCTCGAACCCTAGCCCTCAATATAACCATAACCCTAGGTCCAATCGGAACCCTAATCGGATCTCTAAACTTAGCCCTCAACAGAACACTAACCCTACGTCCAATCGGAACCCTAACCGGATCTCTAACCCTAGCCCTCAACATAACCCTAAGCTAGGTCCAATTGGAACCCTAACCGGATCTGTGTCCTTAGCCCTCAACATAACCCTAACCCTAGGTCCAATCGGAACCCTAACCGGATCTCGACCCCTCGCCCTCAACATAACCTTAACCCTAGGTCCAATCGGAACCCTAACCGGATATCTAACCCTAGCCCTCTTCATAACCCTAACCCTAGTTCCAATCGAAACCCTAACAGGATCTCTAACCCAGCCCGCAATATAACCCTAACCCTAGGTCCAATCGGAACCCTAACCGGATATCTAACCCTAGCCCTCAACATAACCCTAACCCTAGGTCCAATCGGAACCCTAACCGGATATCTAACCCTAGCCCTCTACATAATCCTAACCCTAGGTCCAATCGGAACCCTAATCGGATCTCTACCCCTCGCCCTCAACATAACCCTAACCCTTGGTCCAATCGGAACCCTAACCGGATATCTAACACTAGCCCTCAACATAACCCTAACCCTAGGTAATATCGGAAACCTAACCGCATCTCTAACTCTAGCTCTCAACATAACCCTAACCCTAGGTCCAATCGGAACCCTAACCGGATCTCTAATCCTAACCCTCAACATAACCCTAACACTACGTCTAATCGGAACCCTAACCGGATTTCTAACCCTAGCCTTCGACATAACCCTAACCCTAGGTCCAATCGGAACCCTAACCGGATTTGTATACCTAGCCCTCAACATAACCCTACCCTAGGACCAATCGGAACCCTAACCGCATCTGTATACCTAGCCCTCAACATAACCCTAACCCTAGGTCCAATCGGAACCCTAACAGGATCTCTACCCCTCGCCCTCAACATAACCCTAACCCTAGGTCCAATCGCAACCCTAACAGGATCTCTAACCCAGCCCGCAATATAACCCTAACCCTAGGTCCAATCGGAACCCTAACAGGATCACTACCCCTCGCCCTCAACATAACCCTAACCCTAGGTCCAATCGCAACCCTCACCGGATCTCTAACCCTAGCCCTCAACATAACCCTAACCCTAGGTCCAATCGGAACCCTAACCGGATCTCCAAACCTAGCCCTCAATATAACCCTAACCCTAGGTCCAATCGGCACCCTAACCGGATCTCTAACCCTAGCCCTCAACATAACCCTAACCCTAGGTTCAATCGGAACCCTAACCGGATCTCTAACGCTAGCCCTCAACATAACCCTAACCCTAGGTCCAATCGGAACCCTAACCGGATCTGTATACCTAGCCCTCAACATAACCCTAACCCTAGGTCCAATCGGAACCCTAACCGGATCTTTATACCTGGCCCTCAACATAACCATAACCCTAGGTCCAATCGGAACCCTAACAGGATCTCGAACCCTAGCCCTCAATATAACCATAACCCTAGGTCCAAACGGAACCCTATTCTGATCTCTAAACTTAGCCCTCAACAGAACACTAACCCTACGTCCAATCGGAACCCTAACCGGATCTCTAACCCTAGCCCTCAACATAACCCTAACGCTAGGTCCAATCGGAACCCTAACCGGATCTGTGTCCTTAGCCCTCAACATAACCCTAACCCTAGGTCCAATCGGAACCCTAACCGGATCTCTACCCCTCGCCCTCAACATAACCCTAACCCTAGGTCCAATCGGAACCCTAACCGGATCTCTATCCCTAGCCCTCAACATAACCCTAACCCTAGGTCCAATCGGAACCCTAAACGGATATCTAAACCTAGCCCTCAACATAACCCTAACCCTAGGTCCAATCGGAACCCTAACCGGATATCTAACCCTAGCCCTCTACATAACCCTAACCCTAGTTCCAATCGTAACCCTAACAGGATCTCTAACCCAGCCCGCAATATAACCCTAACCCTAGGTCCAATCGGAACCCTAAACGGATATCTAACCCTAGCCCTCAACATAACCCTAACCCTAGGTCCAATCGGAACCCTAACAGGATCTCTACCCCAGCCCTCAACATAACCCTAACCCTAGGTCCAATTGGAACCCTAACTGGAACTCTACACCTCGCCCTCAACATAACCCTAACACTAGGTCCAATCGGAACCCTAACCGTATCTCTACCCCTCGCCCTCAACATAACCCTAACCCTAGGTCCTATCGGAACCCTAACCGGATATCTAACACTAGCCCTCAACATAACCCTAACCCTAGGTCCAAACGGAACCCTAACCGGATCTCTAACCTTGGCCCTCAACATAACCCTAACCCTAGGTCCAATCGGAACCCTAACCGGATTTCTAACCCTAGCCTTCAACATAACCCTAACCCTAGGTCCAATCGGAACCCTAACCGGATCTCTATACGTAGCCCTCAACATAACACTAACCCTAGGTCCAATCGGAACCCTAACCGGATCTGTATACCTAGCCCTCAACATAACCCTAACCCTAGTTCCAATCGGAACCCTAACCGTATATCTAACCCTAGCCCTCAACATAACCCTAACCCTAGGTCCAATCGGAACCCTAACCGGATTAATAACCCTAGCCTTCAACATAACCCTAACCCTAGGTCCAATCGGAACCCTAACCGGATCCGTATACCTAGCCCTCAACATAACCCTAACCCTAGGTCCAATCGGAACCCTAACCGGATCTCTAACCCTAGCCCTCTACATAACCCTACCCCTAGGTCCAATCGGAACCCTAACCGGATCTCTAACCCTAGCCCTCAACATAACCCTAACCCTAGGTCCTATCGGAACCCTAACCGGATCTCTAACCCTAGCCCTAAACATAACCCTAACCCTAGGTCCAATCAAAACACTAACTGGATCTCTAACCCTAGCCCTCAACATAACCCTAACCCTAGGTCCAATCAGAACCCTACCGGATCTCTAACCCTAGCCCTCAACATAACCATAACCCTACGTCCAATCGGAACCCTACCCGGATTTCTAACCCTAGCCTTCAACATAACCCTAACCCTAGGTCCAATCGGAACCCTAACCGGATCTCTAACCCTAGCTCTCAACATAACCCTAACACTAGGTCCAATCAGAACCCTACCGGATCTCTAACCCTAGCCCTCAACATAACCCTAACCCTACGTCCAATCGGAACCCTACCCGGATTTCTAACCCTAGCCTTCAACATAACCCTAACCCTAGGTCCAATCGGAACCCTAACCGGATCTGTATACCTAGCCCTCAACATAACCCTAACCCTAGGTCCAATCGGAACCCGAACCGGATCTGTATACCTAGCCCTCAACATAACCCTAACCCTTGGTCCAATCAGTACCCTAACCGGATATCTAACATTAGCCCTCAACATAACCCTAACCCTAGGTAATATCGGAACCCTAACCGGATCTCTAACCCTAGCTCTCAACATAACCCTAACCCTAGGTCCATTCGGAACCCAAACCGGATCTCTAACCCTAGCCCTCAACATAACCCTAACCCTAGGTCCAATCGGAACCCTAACCGGATCTGTATACCTAGCCCTCAACATAACCCTAACCCTAGGTCCAATCGGAACCCTAACCGGATCTGTATACCTAGCCCTCAACATAACCCTAACCCTAGGTCCAATCGGAACCCTAACAGGATCTCTACCCCTCGCCCTCAACATAACCCTAACCCTAGGTCCAATCGGAACCCTAACCGGATCTCTAACCCCAGCCCTCAACATATCCCTAACCCTAGGTCCAATTGGAACCCTAAACGGATATCTAACCCTAGCACTCAACATAACCCTAACCCTAGGTCCAATCGGAACCCTAACCGGGTATCTAACCCCAGCCCTCAACATAACCCTAACCCTAGGTCCAATCGGAACCCTAACCGGATCTCTACCCCTCGCCCTCAACATAACCCTAACCCTTGGTCCAATCGGAACCCGAACCAGATATCTAACACTAGCCCTCAACATAACCCTAACCCTAGGTCCAATCGGAAACCTAACCGGATCTCTAACCCTAGCCCTCAACATAACCCTAACCCTAGGTCCAATCGGAACCCTAACCGGATTTCTAACCCTAGCGTTCAACATAACCCTAACCCTAGGTCCAATCGGAACCCTAACCGGATCCGTATACCTAGCCCTCAACATAAACCTAACCCTAGGTCCAATCGGAACCCTAACCGGATCTGTATACCTAGCCCTCAACATAACCCTAACCCTAGGTCCAATCGGAACCCTAACCGGATCTCTAAACCTAGCCCTCAACATAACCCTAACCCTAGGTCCAATCGGAACCCTAACCGGATCTCTAACCCTAGCCCTCAACATAACCCTAACCCTAGGTACAATGGGAACCCTAACCGGATCTCTAACACTAGCCCTCAACATAACCCTAACGCTAGGTCCAATCGGAACCCTAACCGGATCTGTATACCGATCCCTCAACATAACCCAAACCCTGGTCCAATCGGAACCCTAACCGGATCTCTAACCCTAGCCCTCAACATAACCCTAACCCTAGGTCCAATCGGAACCCTAACCTGATCTCTAACCCTAGCGCTCAACATAACCCTAACCCGAGGTCCAATCGGAACCCTAACCGGATCTCTAACGCTAGCCCTCATAATAACCCTAACCCTAGGTCCAATCAAAACACTAACTGGATCTCTAACCCTAGACCTCAACATAACCCTAACCCTAGGTCCAATCGGAATCCTAACCGGATCTCTAACGCTAGCTCTCAACATAACCCTAACCCTAGGTCCAATCAGAACCCTAACCGGATCTCTAACCCGAGCCCTCAACATAACCCTAACCCTAGGTGCAATCGGAACCCTAACCGGATTTCTAACCCTAGCCTTCAACATAACCCTAACCCTAGGTCCAATCGGAACCCTAACCGGATCTGTATACCTAGCCCTCAACATAACCCTAACCCTAGGTCCAATCGGAACCCTAACCGGATCTGTATACCTAGCCCTCAACATAACCCTAACCCTAAGTCCAATCGGAATCCTAACCGGATCTCTAACCCTAGCCCACAACATAACCCTAACCCTAGGTCCAATCGGAACCCTAACCGGATCTGTGTACCTAGCCCTCAACATAACCCTAACCCTAGGTCCAATCGGAACCCCAACCGGACCTCTAATCCTAGCCCTCAACATAACCCTAACCCTAGGTCCAATCGGAAGCCTAACCGGATCTCTAACCCTAGCCCTCAACATAACCCTAACCCTAGGTCCTATCGGAACCCTAACCGGATCTCTAACCCTAGCCCTAAACATAACCCTAACCCTAGGTCCAATCAAAACACTAACTGGATCTCTAACCCTAGCCCTCAACATAACCCTAACCCTAGGTCCAATCAGAACCCTACCGGATCTCTAACCCTAGCCCTCAACATAACCCTAACCCTACGTCCAATCGGAACCCTACCCGGATTTTTAACCCTAGCCTTCAACATAACCCTAACCCTAGGTCCAATCGGAACCCTAACCGGATCTCTAACCCTAGCTCTCAACATAACCCTAACCCTAGGTCCAATCAGAACCCTACCGGATCTCTAACCCTAGCCCTCAACATAACCCTAACCCTACGTCCAATCGGAACCCTACCCGGATTTCTAACCCTAGCCTTCAACATAACCCTAACCCTAGGTCCAATCGGAACCCTAACCGGATCTGTATACCTGGCCCTCAACATAACCCTAACCCTTGGTCCAATCAGAACCCTAACCGGATATCTAACATTAGCCCTCAACATAACCCTAACCCTAGGTAATATCGGAACCCTAACCGGATCTCTAACCCTAGCTCTCAACATAACCCTAACCCTAGGTCCATTCGGAACCCTAACCGGATCTCTAACCCTAGCCCTCAACATAACCCTAACCCTAGGTCCAATCGGAACCCTAACCGGATCTGTATACCTAGCCCTCAACATAACCCTAACCCTAGGTCCAATCGGAACCCTAACCGGGTATCTAACCCCAGCCCTCAACATAACCCTAACCCTAGGTCCAATCGGAACCCTAACCGGATCTCTACCCCTCGCCCTCAACATAACCCTAACCCTTGGTCCAATCGGAACCCTAACCGGATATCTAACACTAGCCCTCAACATAACCCTAACCCTAGGTCCAATCGGAACCCTAACCGGATCTCTAACCCTAGCCCTCAACATAACCCTAACCCTAGGTCCAATCGGAACCCTAACCGGATTTCTAACCCTAGCGTTCAACATAACCCTAACCCTAGGTCCAATCGGAACCCTAACCGGATCCGTATACCTAGCCCTCAACATAAACCTAACCCTAGGTCCAATCGGAACCCTAACCGGATCTGTATACCTAGCCCTCAACATAACCCTAACCCTAGGTCCAATCGGAACCCTAACCGGATCTCTAACCCTAGCCCTCAACATAACCCTAACCCTAGGTCCAATCGGAACCCTAACCGGATCTCTAAACCTAGCCCTCAACATAACCCTAACCCTAGGTCCAATCGGAACCCTAACCGGATCTCTAACCCTAGCCCTCAACATAACCCTAACCCTAGGTACAATGGGAACCCTAACCGGATCTCTAACGCTAGCCTTCAACATAACCCTAACGCTAGGTCCAATCGGAACCCTAACCGGATCTGTATAACTATCCCTCAACACAACACAAACCCTTGGTCCAATCGGAACCCTAACCGGATCTCTAACCCTAGCCCTCAACATAACCCTAACCCTAGGTCCAATCGGAACCCTAACCGGAACTCTAACCGTAGCGCTCAACATTACCCTAACCCGAGGTCCAATCGGAACCCTAAGCGGATCTCTAACGCTAGCCCTCAACATAACCCTAACCCTAGCTCCAATCAAAACACTAACTGGAGCTCTAACCCTAGACCTCAACATAACCCTAACCCTAGGTCCAATCGGAACCCTAACCGGATCTCTAACCCTAGCCCTCAACATAACCCTATCCCTAGGTCCAATCAAAACACTAACTGGATCTCTAACCCTAGCCCTCAACATAACCCTAACCCTAGGTCCAATCGGAACCCTAACCGGATCTCTAATCCTAGCTCTCAACATAACCCTAACCCTAGGTCCAATCAGAACCCTACCGGATCTCTAACCCTAGCCCTCAACATAACCCTAACCCTACGTCCAATCGGAACCCTAACCGGATCTGTATACCTAGCCCTCAACATAACCCTAACCCTAGTTCCAATCGGAACCCTAACCGTATATCTAACCCTAGCCCTCAACATAACCCTAACCCTAGGTCCAATCGGAACCCTAACCGGATTTCTAACCCTAGCCTTCAACATAACCCTAATCCTAGGTCCAATCGGAACCGTAACCGGATCCGTATACCTAGCCCTCAACATAACCCTAACCCTAGGTCCAATCGGAACCCTAACCGGATCTCTATACCTAGCCCTCAACATAACCCTAACCCTAGGTCCAATCGGAACCCTAACCGGATCTCTAACCCTAGCCCTCTACATAACCCTAACCCTAGGTCCAATCGGAACCCTAACCGGATCTCTAAACCTAGCCCTCAACATAACCCTAACCCTAGGTCCAATCGGAACCGTAACCGGATCTCTAACCCTAGCCCTCAACATAACCCTAACCCTAGGTACAATGGGAACCCTAACCGGATCTCTAACACTAGCCCTCAACATAACCCTAACGCTAGGTCCAATCGGAACCCTAACCGGATCTGTATACCGATCCCTCAACATAACCCAAACCCTTGGTCCAATCGGAACCCTAACCGGATCTCTCACCCTAGCCCTCAACATAACCCTAACCCTAGGTCCAATCGGAACCCTAACCGGATCTCTAACCCTAGCGCTCAACATAACCCTAACCCGAGGTCCAATCGGAACCCTAACCGGATCTCTTGCGCTAGCCCTCAACATAACCCTAACCCTAGGTCCAATCAAAACACTAACTGGATCTCTAACCCTAGACCTCAACATAACCCTAACCCTAGGTCCAATCGGAACCCTAACCGGATCTCTAACGCTAGCTATCAACATAACCCTAACCCTAGGTCCAATCAGAACCCTAACCGGATCTCTAACCCTAGCCCTCAACATAACCCAAACCCTAGGTCCAATCGGAACCCTAACCGGATTTCTAACCCTAGCCTTCAACATAACCCTAACCCTAGGTCCAATCGGAACCCTAACCGGATCTGTATACCTAGCCCTCAACATAACCCTAACCCTAGGTCCAATCGGAACCCTAACCGGATCTGTATACCTAGCCCTCAACATAACCCTAACCCTAGGTCCAATCGGAATCCTAACCGGATCTCTAACCCTAGCCCACAACATAACCCTAACCCTAGGTCCAATCGGAACCCTAACCGGATCTGTGTACCTAGCCCTCAACATAACCCTAACCCTAGGTCCAATCGGAACCCCAACCGGACCTCTAATCCTAGCCCTCAACATAACCCTAACCCTAGGTCCAATCGGAAGCCTAACCGGATCTCTAACCCTAGCCCTCAACATAACCCTAACCCTAGGTCCTATCGGAACCCTAACCGGATCTCTAACCCTAGCCCTAAACATAACCCTAACCCTAGGTCCAATCAAAACACTAACTGGATCTCTAACCCTAGCCCTCAACATAACCCTAACCCTAGGTCCAATCAGAACCCTACCGGATCTCTAACCCTAGCCCTCAACATAACCCTAACCCTACGTCCAATCGGAACCCTACCCGGATTTCTAACCCTAGCCCTCAACATAACCCTAACCCTACGTCCAATCGGAACCCTACCCGGATTTCTAACCCTAGCCTTCAACATAACCCTAACCCTAGGTCCAATCGGAACCCTAACCGGATCTCTAACCCTAGCCCTCAACATAACCCTAACCCTACGTCCAATCGGAACCCTACCCGGATTTCTAACCCTAGCCTTCAACATAACCCTAACCCTAGGTCCAATCGGAACCCTAACCGGATCTGTATACCTGGCCCTCAACATAACCCTAACCCTTGGTCCAATCAGAACCCTAACCGGATATCTAACATTAGCCCTCAACATAACCCTAACCCTAGGTAATATCGGAACCCTAACCGGATCTCTAACCCTAGCTCTCAACATAACCCTAACCCTAGGTCCATTCGGAACCCTAACCGGATCTCTAACCCTAGCCCTCAACATAACCCTAACCCTAGGTCCAATCGGAACCCTAACCGGATCTGTATACCTAGCCCTCAACATAACCCTAACCCTAGGTCCAATCGGAACCCTAACCGGGTATCTAACCCCAGCCCTCAACATAACCCTAACCCTAGGTCCAATCGGAACCCTAACCGGATCTCTACCCCTCGCCCTCAACATAACCCTAACCCTTGGTCCAATCGGAACCCTAACCGGATATCTAACACTAGCCCTCAACATAACCCTAACCCTAGGTCCAATCGGAACCCTAACCGGATCTCTAACCCTAGCCCTCAACATAACCCTAACCCTAGGTCCAATCGGAACCCTAACCGGATTTCTAACCCTAGCGTTCAACATAACCCTAACCCTAGGTCCAATCGGAACCCTAACCGGATCCGTATACCTAGCCCTCAACATAAACCTAACCCTAGGTCCAATCGGAACCCTAACCGGATCTCTAAACCTAGCCCTCAACATAACCCTAACCCTAGGTCCAATCGGAACCCTAACCGGATCTCTAACCCTAGCCCTCAACATAACCCTAACCCTAGGTCCAATCGGAACCCTAACCGGATCTCTAACGCTAGCCTTCAACATAACCCTAACGCTAGGTCCAATCGGAACCCTAACCGGATCTCTATAACTATCCCTCAACACAACACAAACCCTTGGTCCAATCGGAACCCTAACCGGATCTCTAACCCTAGCCCTCAACATAACCCTAACCCTAGGTCCAATCGGAACCCTAACCGGAACTCTAACCGTAGCGCTCAACATTACCCTAACCCGAGGTCCAATCGGAACCCTAAGCGGATCTCTAACGCTAGCCCTCAACATAACCCTAACCCTAGCTCCAATCAAAACACTAACTGGAGCTCTAACCCTAGACCTCAACATAACCCTAACCCTAGGTCCAATCGGAACCCTAACCGGATCTCTAACCCTAGCCCTCAACATAACCCTATCCCTAGGTCCAATCAAAACACTAACTGGATCTCTAACCCTAGCCCTCAACATAACCCTAACCCTAGGTCCAATCGGAACCCTAACCGGATCTCTAACCCTAGCTCTCAACATAACCCTAACCCTAGGTCCAGTCAGAACCCTACCGGATCTCTAACCCTAGCCCGAACATAACCCTAACCCTACGTCCAATCGGAACCCTAACCGGATCTGTATACCTAGCCCTCAACATAACCCTAACCCTAGTTCCAATCGGAACCCTAACCGTATATCTAACCCTAGCCCTCAACATAACCCTAACCCTAGGTCCAATCGGAACCCTAACCGGATTTCTAACCCTAGCCTTCAACATAACCCTAATCCTAGGTCCAATCGGAACCCTAACCGGATCCGTATACCTAGCCCTCAACATAACCCTAACCCTAGGTCCAATCGGAACCCTAACCGGATCTCTATACCTAGCCCTCAACATAACCCTAACCCTAGGTCCAATCGGAACCCTAACCGGATCTCTAACCCTAGCCCTCTACATAACCATAACCCTAGGTCCAATCGGAACCCTAACCGGATCTCTAAACCTAGCCCTCAACATAACCCTAACCCTAGGTCCAATCGGAACCGTAACCGGATCTCTAACCCTAGCCCTCAACATAACCCTAACCCTAGGTACAATGGGAACCCTAACCGGATCTCTAACACTAGCCCTCAACATAACCCTAACGCTAGGTCCAATCGGAACCCTAACCGGATCTGTATACCGATCCCTCAACATAACCCAAACCCTTGGTCCAATCGGAACCCTAACCGGATCTCTAACCCTAGCCCTCAACATAACCCTAACCCTAGGTCCAATCGGAACCCTAACCGGATCTCTAACCCTAGCGCTCAACATAACCCTAACCCGAGGTCCAATCGGAACCCTAACCGGATCTCTTACGCTAGCCCTCAACATAACCCTAACCCTAGGTCCAATCAAAACACTAACTGGATCTCTAACCCTAGACCTCAACATAACCCTAACCCTAGGTCCAATCGGAACCCTAACCGGATCTCTAACGCTAGCTATCAACATAACCCTAACCCTAGGTCCAATCAGAACCCTAACCGGATCTCTAACCCTAGCCCTCAACATAACCCTAACCCTAGGTCCAATCGGAACCCTAACCGGATTTCTAAACCTAGCCTTCAACATAACCCTAACCCTAGGTCCAATCGGAACCCTAACCGGATCTGTATACCTAGCCCTCAACATAACCCTAACCCTAGGTCCAATCGGAATCCTAACCGGATCTCTAACCCTAGCCCACAACATAACCTTAACCCTAGGTCCAATCGGAACCCTAACCGGATCTGTGTACCTAGCCCTCAACATAACCCTAACCCTAGGTCCAATCGGAACCCCAACCGGATCTCTAACCCTAGCCCTCAACATAACCCTAACCCTAGGTCCAATCGGAACCCTAACCGGATCTGTATACATAGCCCTCAACATAACCCTAACCCTAGGTCCAATCGGAATCCTAACCGGATCTCTAACCCTAGCCCACAACATAACCTTAACCCTAGGTCCAATCGGAACCCTAACCGGATCTGTGTACCTAGCCCTCAACATAACCCTAACCCTAGGTCCAATCGGAACCCCAACCGGATCTCTAACCCTAGCCCTCAACATAACCCTAACCCTAGGTCCAATCGGAAGCCTAACCGGATCTCTAACCCTAGCCCTCAACATAAACCTAACCCTAGGTCCTATCGGAACCCTAATCGGATCTCTAACCCTAGCCCTAAACATAACCCGAACCCTAGGTCCAATCAAAACACTAACTGGATCTCTAACCCTAGCCCTCAACATAACCCTAACCCTAGGTCCAATCAGAACCCTACCGGATCTCTAACCCTAGCCCTCAACATAACCCTAACCCTACGTCCAATCGGAACCCTACCCGGATTTCTAACCCTAGCCTTCAACATAACCCTAACCCTAGGTCCAATCGGATCCCTAACCGGATCTCTAACCCTAGCTCTCAACATAACCCTAACCCTAGGTCCAATCAGAACCCTACCGGATCTCTAACCCTAGCCCTCAACATAACCCTAACCCTACGTCCAATCGGAACCCTAACCGGATTTCTAACCCTAGCCTTCAACATAACCCTAACCCTAGGTCCAATCGGAACCCTAACCGGATCTGTATACCTAGCCCTCAACATAACCCTAACCCTAGGTCCAATCGGAACCCTAACCGGATCTGTATACCTAGCCCTCAACATAACCCTAACCCTAGGTCCAATCGGAACCCTAACCGGATCTCTAACCCTAGCCCTCAACATAACCCTAACCCTAGGTCCAATCAGAACCCTACTGGATCTCTAACCCTAGCCCTCAACATAACCCTAACCCTACGTCCAATCGGAACCCTACCCGGATTTCTAACCCTAGCCTTCAACATAACCCTAACCCTAGGTCCAATCGGAACCCTAACCGGATCTCTAACCCTAGCTCTCAACATAACCCTAACCCTAGGTCCAATCAGAACCCTACCGGATCTCTAACCCTAGCCCTCAACATAACCCTAACCCTACGTCCAATCGGAACCCTGCCCGGATTTCTAACCCTAGCCTTCAACATAACCCTAACCCTAGGTCCAATCGGAACCCTAACCGGATCTGTATACCTGGCCCTCAACATAACCCTAACCCTTGGTCCAATCAGAACCCTAACTGGATATCTAACATTAGCCCTCAACATAACCCTAACCCTAGGTAATATCGGAACCCTAACCGGATCTCTAACCCTAGCTCTCAACATAACCCTAACCCTAGGTCCATTCGGAACCCTAACCGGATCTCTAACCCTAGCCCTCAACATAACCCTAACCCTAGGTCCAATCGGAACCCTAACCGGATCTGTATACCTAGCCCTCAACATAACCCTAACCCTAGGTCCAACCAGAACCCTAACCGGATCTGTATACCTAGCCCTCAAAATAACCCTAACCCTAGGTCCAATCGGAACCCTAACAGGATCTCTACCCCTCGCCCTCAACATAACCCTAACCCTAGGTCCAATCGGAACCCTAACCGGATCTCTAACCCCAGCCCTCAACATAACCCTAACCCTAGGTCCAATTGGAACCCTAAACGGATATCTAACCCTAGCACTCAACATAACCCTAACCCTAGGTCCAATCGGAACCCTAACCGGGTATCTAACCCCAGCCCTCAACATAACCCTAACCCTAGGTCCAATCGGAACCCTAACCGGATCTCTACCCCTCGCCCTCAACATAACCCTAACCCTTGGTCCAATCGGAACCCTAACCGGATATCTAACACTAGCCCTCAACATAACCCTAACCCTAGGTCCAATCGGAACCCTAACCGGATCTCTAACCCTAGCCCTCAACATAACCCTAACCCTAGGTCCAATCGGAACCCTAACCGGATTTCTAACCCTAGCGTTCAACATAACCCTAACCCTAGGTCCAATCGGAACCCTAACCGGATCCGTATACCTAGCCCTCAACATAAACCTAACCCTAGGTCCAATCGGAACCCTAACCGGATCTGTATACCTAGCCCTCAACATAACCCTAACCCTAGGTCCAATCGGAACCCTAACCGGATCTCTAACCCTAGCCCTCAACATAACCCTAACCCTAGGTCCAATCGGAACCCTAACCGGATCTCTAAACCTAGCCCTCAACATAACCCTAACCCTAGGTCCAATCGGAACCCTAACCGGATCTCTAACCCTAGCCCTCAACATAACCCTAACCCTAGGTACAATGGGAACCCTAACCGGATCTCTAACGCTAGCCTTCAACATAACCCTAACGCTAGGTCCAATCGGAACCCTAACCGGATCTGTATAACTATCCCTCAATACAACACAAACCCTTGGTCCAATCGGAACCCTAACCGGATCTCTAACCCTAGCCCTCAACATAACCCTAACCCTAGGTCCAATCGGAACCCTAACCGGAACTCTAACCGTAGCGCTCAACATTACCCTAACCCGAGGTCCAATCGGAACCCTAAGCGGATCTCTAACGCTAGCCCTCAACATAACCCTAACCCTAGCTCCAATCAAAACACTAACTGGAGCTCTAACCCTAGACCTCAACATAACCCTAACCCTAGGTCCAATCGGAACCCTAACCGGATCTCTAACCCTAGCCCTCAACATAACCCTAACCCTAGGTCCAATCAAAACACTAACTGGATCTCTAACCCTAGCCCTCAACATAACCCTAACCCTAGGTCCAATCGGAACCCTAACCGGATCTCTAACCCTAGCTCTCAACATAACCCTAACCCTAGGTCCAATCAGAACCCTACCGGATCTCTAACCCTAGCCCTCAACATAACCCTAACCCTACGTCCAATCGGAACCCTAACCGGATCTGTATACCTAGCCCTCAACATAACCCTAACCCTAGTTCCAATCGGAACCCTAACCGTATATCTAACCCTAGCCCTCAACATAACCCTAACCCTAGGTCCAATCGGAACCCTAACCGGATTTCTAACCCTAGCCTTCAACATAACCCTAATCCTAGGTCCAATCGGAACCCTAACCGGATCCGTATACCTAGCCCTCAACATAACCCTAACCCTAGGTCCAATCGGAACCCTAACCGGATCTCTATACCTAGCCCTCAACATAACCCTAACCCTAGGTCCAATCGGAACCCTAACCGGATCTCTAACCCTAGCCCTCTACATAACCCTAACCCTAGGTCCAATCGGAACCCTAACCGGATCTGTATACCGATCCCTCAACATAACCCAAACCCTTGGTCCAATCGGAACCCTAACCGGATATCTAACCCTAGCCCTCAACATAACCCTAACCCTAGGTCCAATCGGAACCCTAACCGGATCTCTAACCCTAGCGCTCAACATAACCCTAACCTGAGGTCCAATCGGAACCCTAACCGGATCTCTTACGCTAGCCCTCAACATAACCCTAACCCTAGGTCCAATCAAAACACTAACTGGATCTCTAACCCTAGACCTCAACATAACCCTAACCCTAGGTCCAATCGGAACCCTAACCGGATCTCTAACGCTAGCTATCAACATAACCCTAACCCTAGGTCCAATCAGAACCCTAACCGGATCTCTAACCCTAGCCCTCAACATAACCCTAACCCTAGGTCCAATCGGAACCCTAACCGGATTTCTAAACCTAGCCTTCAACATAACCCTAACCCTAGGTCCAATCGGAACCCTAACCGGATATGTATACCTAGCCCTCAACATAACCCTAACCCTAGGTCCAATCGGAATCCTAACCGGACCTCTAACCCTAGCCCACAACATAACCTTAACCCTAGGTCCAATCGGAACCCTAACCGGATCTGTGTACCTAGCCCTCAACATAACCCTAACCCTAGGTCCAATCGGAACCCCAACCGGATCTCTAACCCTAGCCCTCAACATAACCCTAACCCTAGGTCCAATCGGAACCCTAACCTGATCTGTATACATAGCCCTCAACATAACCCTAACCCTAGGTCCAATCGGAATCCTAACCGGATCTCGAACCCTAGCCCACAACATAACCTTAACCCTAAGTCCAATCGGAACCCTAACCGGATCTGTGTACCTAGCCCTCAACATAACCCTAACCCTAGGTCCAATCGGAACCCCAACCGGATCTCTAACCCTAGCCCTCAACATAACCCTAACCCTAGGTCCAACCGGAAGCCTAACCGGATCTCTAACCCTAGCCCTCAACATAAACCTAACCCTAGGTCCTATCGGAACCCTAACCGGATCTCTAACCCTAGCCCTAAACATAACCCGAACCCTAGGTCCAATCAAAACACTAACTGGATCTCTAACCCTAGCCCTCAACATAACCCTAACCCTAGGTCCAATCAGAACCCTACCGGATCTCTAACCCTAGCCCTCAACATAACCCTAACCCTACGTCCAATCGGAACCCTACCCTGATTTCTAACCCTAGCCTTCAACATAACCCTAACCCTAGGTCCAATCGGAACCCTAACCGGATCTCTAACCCTAGCTCTCAACATA